>NW_026111543.1:0-152436 GCF_024679095.1 Eriocheir sinensis | reverse complement strand
GTACGAGACTTCACAGACAATGGCAGCCCTTAAGTAAGCCGCTAAAGGTGTTGAGGAGGGAAAAAGGTGTTTGTTTACCTCTCGGCCGCCGCGCCAGGGCGGCCAGCCACCGGGGCGGTGTCGCGTTCCGCCGCATCCTCCTATTATTACTGGTGACAGGTGAGTCATAGGCACTGTGGCAGGTGTTGGGGGCTGTGTGAGTGTTGGGGCAGGTGTTGGGGGCTGTGTGAGTGTTGGGGCAGGTGTTGGGGGCTGTGTGAGTGTTGGGGCAGGTGTTGGGGCTGTGTGAGTGTTGGGGCAGGTGTTGGGGCTGTGTGAGTGTTGGGGCTGTTGTTGGGGGCTGTGTGAGTATTGGGGCAGGTGTTGGGGGCTGTGTGAGTGTTGGGGCAGGTGTTGGGGGCTGTGTGAGTGTTGGGGCAGGTGTTGGGGGCTGTGAGAGTGTTGGGGCAGGTGTTGGGTGTACAGGTGTGTGGTGAGCGTCAAGGTGGGGCGTGTGTTCTACTAGGGAGTTGTTTCTTTAATGTTTTAGGTGGCTGGTTATATAAAGCCCGGCCAGCAATACAGGTTGTTTGGCATGGTATGTGTTGTGTGTTTGGGGTAAATAATTTATAAGCTATACAATGCCAGTTCCATTTCAAGCATGCTTGGTGGCAAAACATGAGACACACATGTATGGGTTTCCCTCACACACCTGACAGAAAGTGGACACCTTTTATGCTATCTTTGAAGCCACCTTGCTGCCTTCATTACTGATATCATTTCTGTCCTGGAGGTTGAATCAGATGAATCATCCAAACTTGCATCATCATCGGGGTCATTGTCATTCTCTGCAGATGACGCTGAGTGGCCGTAGAACAACCGTCTATCCATATTTTATACTCTGGAATATGTGAAGGGTGAAGGGTAGTCAGCCGCGCTGCCAGCTGCACTAAACGTTTTAAACTAATCTAATTTAACAACCTACCTAACCCCCCCCCCCCCCCCTAAACTAATCTAATTTAACAACCTACCTAACGCCCCCCCCCCGTGCTTTCATGTTTTGCATTGTTATATCAAAATTTCTTCTAATAACTGAAAGTCATTCTTTACTGCATTGCATTCAGGGACAAAAAAAGCATCCATAATGTATTTTAACACAGCAAGAGGTGGCTGACCCTTTTTCAACAACAGCCAATATTTCCTTTATTGCTCCCTTATTGTAATTTTTCTGCTAATATGGCACTAAAGGCAGCCCTCTCGTAAAATATGATGATGACCGTCGCTTCCTCTTCTGCCATGGTCAGCAATGGTGTATCACATATTTATTGTAAACAATTGAACTTAACAAATTTGATAAATCAGAATCTAATATAATCTAACCTGACCCTCCGCTGCCAAAATACGATGAGCTAGGCTGCGGTCATTAACTTTATACATCATTATTTTGGTATTCAATTTTCCAAAAGTCATTAGTTAGTAGTTACTGCGCTGCATTGAGAATAATGATACAACACATAATGTCAGAGTTAACCTCATGTGGGATGGAGGCTGATATGGAAATAAGGGCAGCCATCTCGCATGAGGCTAAATCTTGCATTATATTATGTGTACGGTATTATATTACTCTAGTGCAGTGCAGTAATTAATCCTTTCATGCACCATGATGCCATTCCCGTCAAAATGGAATCGTCTACATCTGAGCTTTTGACTCGAAATGCGGCAAAATTTTTTTAAAAAAATCGCCAAAAGTAAAGTATCGTTCAAAATTGCGTCAAAATTTTTTGAATCAAAGATCCAAGCTAGACCTATAAAATAAACTAATGGTCAACTCTCTCGTGCCGTTGGATTTGATGTGATAATTGCCCGTGGTGGAGTCGCCTCTCAGCAGGCAGCCTGTGAGCGCGGACTGTTGCCCCTTTAAATTGTCTCTGGAGCCTGGTAAGCCTGGATTACAGTTTGGTGAAATTTATTCTTACTTCCAATGCAAAGTGGTCGTGCCGTGATGCGATATTTTGTTTTATTTTCGTAGGGACAAGTAACTGTTACTAGTAGAAAATCTGGCTAAGAAACTATCACGTAAAGAGAATTTGAGACACGCTTGTACGGAGCATGATGATGATTATGATGGTGATGGTAGAAAAAGTGAAAAAAAACTCCAGCAGAGTGTCAGGGAGAGACTTAGTGTTATTTATTATGATTATTATTGCGTCTGGCGAAGTTGTTCCAGACAGCAAATAAGTGCGGTGCGCTAATAGTTATGTCTGTTTTTATTATCAAAACTCTATTCCAGACAAAATTGACTTCTATTTTGATCGCCTTGACCTGCCCGTTGTGTTGTGTTTGCTACCCTTGAGCTGTTTCTTCTACTGGAGAGAACAGAAGAGATAGAAAAATAAAGTTATCCTCCATCTTCTCAAGAATTACTGGTCGTATGAAAATTCCAATAATAGCGTTGGAATCCTCATAAAAATCCTCTTTTATTGGCACATAAATCATAAAAAGTCGTCTCACGAAGTTTTGAGCTACGAGGTGATGAACGTAAGCATTTCTTATTTTTTCTTTAATCAAATTTTTTTTTTTTTTGGAAGTTGGTAAACTTTGCTATTTATTTGCATTTCTTGATATTTTTTCCTTCATAAAGCAGAATAATCTCTTCCAAAATGAACGATGTATAATAATGCCCAGAAAAAAGAATACCCATGGCTGAAATTGATAACATGAATTTTTTTTTCGCCGCACAGTCAGGCCATTCCGCAAAGCCCCCTGGGGAGCCCCAGACGGATGTCGCAGTGGAAAGAGAAACTTGTTAAACTTTTGGTGCGTGAAAGGGTTAATACCTTACAGAAAACTAAAGAAACTGCAAAATATTGATGTATAACAGTATAAAGTATAAGAGTGCGGCCTAGCACATGGCAGCTTGGGGGGCTAGGTTATATTAGGTCATAGTTATGTTAGATATGCCTTAGTTAGGTTGGGTCAAGTTAGGTTATATTAGGTAGGAGTTTGTTTTGATTAGGTTAGGTAATCGGAGCCCTTTCATGAATCTCAGTAATAATGATGATAATAATGATGATAATAATAATAATAATAATAATGATAATAATAATAATCTAATCAGACCTAACGCCACATAACAGGAGCATTCCTCCACTTGACTCCTGTTCAGCCATTTCCATGGACAATAGTAGGAAAAGAAGTTGAAGAGTACGCTTTGTCGGAGCAAAAAGTGTCAAGCTCTGATGTGTCGTTGAAATAAGAGAAGCCAAGTATGTAAATCTAGTAAGGTATCACGGTGGGGCCAAGGAGAGAGGGATGGGGTATTACTCTGGGTGTGTCATTCATTGCAATGCTTGTCCCCAGGTGTGCAGTGTAGGGGAGCGTGAGCACCTGCCAGGCCGCTCACAGTGATAGAGCCCTCAAGTAGACTAAGAAGCTGTGTTGCCGAGGACCACGTCTGGCTCCAGCAGCTCAGATGAGGAGGCGTCACGGTTCGGGGAGGCGTGTGACCCCACCCTGTGGAGGACGGCCACGCAGGGAGCCGCCAAGAATGAAATCTGCAGAGCGGAGGCATCTGATGAGAAGCCCCAGCCAAGGCGACCAGAGGCAGGCCTTCATGCTGCTGGAGAAGATGCACACAACCCTTGCCGGGGCGCAGGGCAAGGCAGGTAAGCAAGCAGTATTCTTAAGCACTCTGACTTCTCCTTTGGCCACTTTTTACTAGGGATGTGCCGATGTATTGGTATCGGTGGTATCGGCACATTTTATGAGTATTGGTATCGGCACATTATATGAGTATTGGTATCGGCTGATTTTCTGCTGATACCGATACCTGAACTAGTTTTGTACGTCGCATGTCACTCGTTGCAAATATAATTTTGTTCAATAGAAATTGGATTTTCTAAATTACTGAAAAAATATTAGAAAAATGTAATTATCTAGGATCATGATACTACACAGTTTGGAATTTCCCGCGATTTAATTTTCATCACTTTAAACAATATGATTCATATTACTTTCAATACAAGTACAGTACCCTCTTGAGTTTCGCGCTATCCGAGTTTCGCGATCCTCTAGTTTAGCGCTTAGCCCTAAATTCTTACCATCACGAGTTTCGCACATTACCGCCACGAGTTTCGCGTTGCTCTGAAATATACGGGTCACGTCTACCTACCGCCGGCGTCATGCGTGCTGCCTTAAAAGGCGGTGTCCAACCATTGGGGCCATGGGCAACCGCGGTTGCCTGTATGCCCAACTGGGAGCAAGTTGTTGGTTGTCCTTACGAATGGAAAACGGTTGTGAGTACGAGCGTGGGTACCTCACGGCTGCATGTAAACAAACAGACGACGGCAGTGGCTGAGGAGCAGTGGAAGATGGCCCACCAAGAGACTCGTAAATTGGACTGGCAGAGCTGCTTTGCTTACTACTTGATTAACAAGATGAGAGAACACCCCGTGCTGGGGAACCACAGTCCAGAAAACTTTTCTCCAGTCAATGAAAATTGTAGATCTCCCGGTGTTGTTTCCTCTTCTTCTTCTTCTTCTTCTTTTGACCTGTAATGCATGGCAGCGACGGTGAAAAGTAATAGTGAAAAGTAGCAAAAGGGCATACAACAGCAAAATCAGCGAGAGAAAAGGACAGAAAAATACCTAAGCTCAGGGTGAAGTGTATAAGTGCGCACTGTTAAGTAACTTAGGGCTGCTTTCACAGTCACTTTATTTGTTTTGATCGTTACCAATGGTGGCGATCGCCGCTCACCGTTGCCAGATTGTTGTACTCAAGCATAGTATTTATCGGTTTCTGACGCCTAACTATTGCCAGGAAACATCTAACTCTTTTAACGATAACTATAAATGAGTTTCGTTATTGGAGCCCAGAAGACAATTTAGGGGTAAGATGTCGGGAAATATAATCGGCTGAGTACGACAACCTGGTAATGTTGTGACGTCGCTTAGTATTTCACGTGAAACTGACCGACGGGGTAGTGGCGGCTGCACATGAGGCGAGAGATGCTGAAAGTGTTTGGTTGGTGCGGTGCTGGGCTAACCCCGCAGCCACCACTACCCATTGACCAGTTTCACACAGAAATACTGTAGCGGCGATCGCCGCCATTGGTAACGACCAAAGCAAACAAAGTGACTGTGAAAGCGGCCCCAAGTGCATGTTGTGAAGTATAAAAGTGTGGAGAAGGACCTAAGAAGCGATACAAAGCATTACAGGTCAAAAGAAGAAGAAGAAGGTCCACTACACTGGCCGGTGTTGCGAGAAATATCTCCCCGATGAAATTAGTCATTCTGTGTCCACCACACATGTGGGAATACACAGCATTAAAAGTATTAATTTGCCTGGTTTTGTTCTAGTCTGTCTGCGCGAAACTCAAGAGGGTACTGTGTATAATACTTAGTATACAGTGTAGCCTTTGGCACCGCGGACGTGTACAATACAGGTTTAGTAGCTTCGGCGGAGCCCCTCCACTCGCCTCATTTGCCTCAATTGGCTGCCTCAGTCGGTCAGACGGTCGCTCCGCAGCGGAGCACGCTGCCAGGGTCTGGGGATCTCTTCACAGTCTTCTGCCTAAATGTGTGGCAATTAATAAAGCTAACCTAGTTGAGTCAAGTAGACCTCATGAGGCGCCTTTTCTCTCGCCCCTTGTCGAAACTCATGGGGGTGTGTGTTAACACTTCCCTTCTATGGTGGAGCAACGAGTAGTGGGTCTTTTTTTCTTAACATGTGATGTTGCCCTTTAGCGGCTGGAGTTGTTGTATAAAAATTTAATCAGTGCACAGGTATCGGTATCGGTCAAATATTGGGGTATCAGTATCGGTCAAAATTTTGGTGTCGGTACATCCCTATAGTCCAACCAAATTGTCGGGTCCGTTTGGGCGGAGGCTCCCCGGCCGGCAGTGGACGAGTATAGACGTGAAGCAGACTTATCGTTTTGTCTGTTTTGCGTCCACAAGTGTCCGCTTTGATTGTTTAAATTCCTGTTGTTAGATATTTGCTTTTAATTTTTGAATGTTGGTCGCCTGAGATATGATTGCAATTAATATGGACCCGTACGCAGAAGTTTCTAACATGCCGGACGCGTATCGGACTAGTATCATTTCGTCTATTTTGGGTCCACAAGTGTCCGCTTCGCTGTTTATTATTCCTATGCTGTTAATTTTTAAATGCGAGTCGCCTGATTTATAATTCCAATTATATTGTACATATGTACATCAGTAATTAATTGCATGCAGAACTTTCAGACATGCCGTAAGCGTAACGGACTAGTACGGACGATATGATCGATCGAGTTACAAAAATCCGTTTGAGGCCGCGTAACGGACTAGTGCGGACGAGTTACAAATAATTTGTTAAATTGTCACCACGACTCAGTGATCTTTGCGCTGTAGACTTAACTCGAATGACTGACATGTCTTGGTTGATAGAAATCTATACCCTTAACCTAACTTAAACCTAATAAAGACATACCGGGCCCAACGGGGTTCGAATCGTCTTCCTGAGGACTCCGGATCAACAGCGCGCCTTAGCTCACTGAGCCATGGTGACAACGTGTACAAGAAGCCTTTCGACCGTTCACGTTCCAATCATTTTATGTTTTCTTTCACAACCGGTTAAGTTAGAGAAGCTAATAAATGATGTTTATTGTACAAATAGATAGATAGACAGATAGATATATAGATATATCAAATCATATTCACATTCATTCATTCATATCACAAGTGTAATAGCATAAATTAGTGGATGTTCATTTATAGTATTTTCCTTTTAATTAATAGCACTGCATGTATTACCCCCTGGCTTCCAGGTAGCTATACGTACGTGTACAATTAAACATATTGATGGCTATAGATGCCGAGTATATATATGTCCCCAGCACATTTATATATATATATATATATATATATATATATATATATATATATATATATATATATATATATATATATATATATATATGCAGCATTATTTGTGTTACTTAATTCATTGTTCCAGTCACCCTATTAATCGATCGTCCTCTCATAGCCTTCTAGTTACTCATGTTTTCTATGTAACCCAATTATAGGGCCAACTCTTGAAGACTACGGTCGTTATTGCGCAGCCATTAATATTCTGGGTTTGACTGATAATTACGCTCGCATTTAAAATCTTTACTCACCAGTAAAAACTCTCGAAAATAATTTCATTGTATTTCCCAAGCAGAGTTACACATACAGTTAAGAAGTAATTCAATCATACGTGATGGGGCGGCCTTAATAAATAAATGCAATTTTAATATACGACTTAGTATATCTCAGTACATGGCGCCTCGAGCCTCTCTCTCTCTCTCTCTCTCTCTCTCTCTCTCTCTCTCTCAGGCGCACACTTAATTGCACGCACACGTACCATCATCATCTTCATCATCATCATCATCATCATCATCATCAACATCATCATTACTACTACTACTACTACTACTACTACTACTACTTCGATTGCACCGTAAACACCTTTTTTGTCTGTGGGCCGGGTACACGTACTGGCTGTCAACACAGTCCTCCACTCTCTCTCTCTCTCTCTCTCTCTCTCTGCACACTATAACATCCACCACATACAAGGGGAAGGGAAGGGAAGGGAAGGGAAAGGAAGGGATGGGGAGGGAAGAGGAAGAAAGGGAAAAGAAGGGAAGGGAAGGGAAAGATAGGGAAGGAAAGGAAAGGGAAGGGAAGGGAAGGGAAGGGAAATATAGGAAAGGGAAGGGAAGGGAAGGGATTGGAAAGGTAAGGTGATCTAAAATAAAAGGATATGTGAAAATATGGAAAAAATAATAAAAGGAATGAAATGAAAAGGAAGAGAAGGAAGTGGAATAGGAGAGAGGAGAAGAAAGGAAGGAATAAAGACAGTGATAATAAGGGGGAAGGGAAGGGAAGGTGAAGAAGAAGAGGAAAAGGAAAGGAAGGGGAGGAGAAGAGAGAGAGAGAGAGAGAGAGAGAGAGAGAGAGAGAGAGAGAGAGAGAGAGAGAGAGAGAATAACTGCTTGTGATGAGAGATATCTATTGTATATTATCATTATTATTATTATTATTATTATTATTATTATTGTTATTATTACTATTATGGCTGAACATTAAATTTTATGGAACTTTTTAAACATATAATGATACTCGTGGTGGTAATACACTCTCTCTCTCTCTCTCTCTCTCTCTCTCTCTCTCTCTCTCTTCGACGGTCGCGGACGAAGTCAAAAGAGAGAGAGAGAGAGAGAGAGAGAGAGAGAGAGAGAGAGAGAGAGAGAGAGAGACATACATTCTAATCATATATATCTTGCTAAACACACACACACACACACACACACACACACACACACACACAGGGGACACAAAGGCGGCCAGCACCACTACTAATCTTCGAGCCTCGAGTCTCGATCCTCTCAATGACCACTTTGCCTTCCAAGAGCAAGATTTTAAAGCGAAAACGATCCCTATAAACGGCCCTTGCTTTCTTCTCCTTCTCTTTTTCTTACTTAAAGACAGACACAGATACAGACACAACCCTTCCTCCTCCTCCTCCTCCTCCTCTTTCTCTTCTTCCACTTTGTTTTTATCTTTGCTTTTTACGTACAGAAATACAGATACAGAGATAAGGACACAACTCTTCCTCCTCCTCCTCCTCCTCTTCCTCCTTCTCCTCTTCTTGATCTTTTCCTTGTTATATCGAGACAGACACAGATACATAGATACGACCCTCCCTCCTCTTCTTCATCTTGCACACAGACAGACAGGCAGACAGACAGACAGACAGACGGGAAAGTGTTCTTATCGCCTCACTGACCTCCGCGCCGCGCTGGGCACTTCCCTGGATCAAGGGAAACAAACCGTCGCGACTGCCCTGTGCATTCTTGGGATTCCAGGAACCTGTAAATACCTTGCTTGCTCTCTCTCTCTCTCTCTCCCGTCTTCCTTGCGCAATAAACCTAACGAGGAAAGGCTCTCATCTCGTAACTTGCTCTCATTCAGGAAATGTCGCCTTCAAGGAAAATTGATCGAAGGTTTCAAAATACTTCACGTCTTCAATGTGGACAAATCCAATTATGTTTTATGATGGATGACACGTTTCGAACGAGAAATGATGAAATGCCAGAAAAGAGAAGTGTAAACAAATAAATTCCAACTGTACAAAATTTTTCTTCACCAACGTCGCAGCGCGGGAATGGAATAAACTCCCGCCTTCAGTGGTCCAGTGCAACACGACTGTTTCATTTCAAAACAAGATCGAGCGACACTTCCTTCACCCTTATATTCGCTGAGGTAAAAACACAAACTCTTCCTGGCATTTGATTTGATGTAGTATCACTTCAGTTTTAAGGACAGACCACCTTGCCTGGACCATAGGGTCTGTGTGGTCTGAGCACCTATGGAAATCTATGTAAGTCTCTCTCTCTCTCTCTCTCTCTCTCTCTCTCTCTCTCTCTCTCTCTCTCTCTCTCTCTCTCTCTCTCATGTGTGTGTGTGTGTGTGTGGCGTGAGAGAGAGAGAGAGAGAGAGAGAGAGAGAGAGAGAGAGAGAGAGAAACTTCCATTCTCTCAAGTCTTGGCATCACAAATTTCTTGGCAGCGACTCTCTCTCACTCTTGCTCACTTTCACTCTCCCTTTCTCTCCCTTCGTCATAAGTTACTCTCTCTCTCTCTCTCTCTCTCTCTCTCTCTCTCTCTCTCTCTCTCTCTCTCTCTCTCTCTCTCAGTAAAGCAATTACTTACATATTCAACTTTCCGTCAAAAAAAAAAATGTGTGTGTGTGTGTGTGTGTGTGCGTTTATCAAGATCCATCTACCAGCCTATCCTTCTATTAATCATACCTATCTATTTATCTATATCTATTTTTCTATCTATTTATCTGCCTTTTTTTTTTTTTTTTTTTACATTGCAGCCTATTGCGCCGGTAGGCTTCTTCCAGGTGGATCCTGATGGTCGGTCCAAGGCTTCTTTCCGGTAGGTCCTGATGGTCGGCCCAGCCCGTTCTGGCGCAGGCGAGTGTTTATAGTGGCGCCATCTTGCATTGGCTCATGCTGCCCTCCCAGAGCTCATCTTTGATCCTAGAATCTAGAGTCCGGGTTGATAGGTGGTCTTCTGGACAGCATGTGGGTAGTTTTAAGCCACTCGGCGGCGGCTGAAAAATCCCAGCTTGGTGGCACCGGGCGGGGATTGAACTCGCGTCCTCCTGAACACGAGGCCGTTACTTTGACGACTCAGCCACCGCCTAGATGTGTGTGTGTGTGTGTGTGTGTGCGCGCTCGCTCATTAAATTGGGGCCATCTGGGATGAATCTCTTATCTCTCTCTCTCGTGCAAGCATGCGACATTACAACGTCAGGAAAGTATTCTCGCAGCTGACATCTTAATTCAGCAAGATACTGTTGGGGTGGTGATCGACTTTGGCGAGGCATGGCGTGTCATATGTGTCATATCTGAGGCAGCAGTGTACGCGTCTCATACAAGACGTACGTCTCGAAACAGGAGCGTGAGAACCGGATGTTATGAGAGGGAGGAAGAGGGGAGGGACGGCCTGGGAGGATGTAAAAAATAGTTGTCGTGGGTCGCTACTTGGTCCGCGCGGCCGTAACTAATGACTATTTATTTGTAGCCTTATAATGCTAATCCTGGCCTTTCGGGGCTGCAGGGTGACGATGAAACCAAAAGATGGTGCACAGGTAAAAATTAACCCTGAACGACATTGATTAAACTTTTAATTAGTAGCTGTTTACTGGGGAGGTTGAACTGTGTGTGTGTGTGTGTGTGTGTGTGTCCTTTTTTTTTTTTTTTTAGTTCAATACTAAATTTCTTTCGTTTCAATACCAAATCTAAGTCCAATACCAATCACGGTGCTTCAATACCAAATGGATTTTTCAATACCAAATGTACCCTAATTTGGTATTAAAAAATACCAAATGGCAACCCTGGCCCTATTGTCGCCCCACAGAGGCCATTATTAATTATCCCACTCAGTGTGTCTCAGTCGATCTCAAACCGCAATGTGCGCGGCTGTGTTCTAGTGGACTCTTACGTATACGTTAGGGGTGCCAGATTCTGCTTTGATCAAGGCAACACATTTTGGTAAGTAAGAAGTAAAATGAATCTGTATGGTAGATAGGAGAGAGAGAGAGAGAGAGAGAGAGAGAGAGAGAGAGAGAGAGAGAGAGAGAGAGTGACGGGGAGGAGGAGGGGGTTATGCGCGTCAGTTACGCGTATACATTTTCCTCCCTTTCTCTTTTTTTCCACTTCTCCTTTATTTTTTCCTTCCCTTTCCTCAAATTTCCTTCCTTTCCCGCCATTCACTGATGCATTCTGTAACAGTGGCTGACACGCGCGCAAGCGCGTCTCAGTCACTGTGTTAATAGTAGTAGTAGTATCATTACTATCATACAACAATATGCTGTCCTCTCGATCCTGCCTGCCTTCCAGCTGGTGTTTGTGTGTGTGTGTGTGTGTGTGTGTGTGTGTGTGTGTGTGTGTGTTTTGCTGACCAGTCAACAGCGAGGCTCTGGCGGAACACGTGCAATGAATAACATTTTTTGTCTCACGGATATTAGGGGACGAGAATGGTTTGGTATTAGTATAGTAGTAGTAGTAGTAGTAGTAGTCTTTATATTATTATTATTATTATTATTATTATTATTATTATTATTATTATTATTATTATTGTTTCAGGTTTGCGGTGATACGATCCTTGAAGTGCTTGCTTGTGCTTGGAGATATTGTAATACACTTCGCACATTACTGTTCATTCAGGTAATGCACAATATATTCTAATAATGATAACATACAGCAGCAGTGATGATGACTACGAGCCATCATATAACACGGATCCCATAGAAAGTCGGCGTGAGAAGTCGAGAGAAAAGCGAAATCGTAGGAAAGCACAATGGGCTCGCAAAAGAAGAAAATTATTGCAAGAGAAAATACCAGTAATTCAAGGCATTCGAGATCCGCTGCTGCCCTCAGAAAGCGAAGAAGAATTTTATAGAAATTATAAAAGTAGTGTTCATGAGTTAACAGACAGCAGCGACCCACCTCTATCTGACGCATCTATGGAACAGCCTCCCCAAACCCTTGACATGTTAAATGGCCCCAGCAAGACTGATTCTGCAATAAGTAATGTCACTAATGTGCTACATGGGCCTAGTCGCCCAGGAAACAGCGAGTTGGGCCTTGGCCCTTGCGAGACCTCCGATGAAGAGAGTATTTCAAAGCTAGAGAGGCTAGAGGGACTGATCGTGCATGACTATACCGATAGTGATGAACACTCTGACAGTGTAGACGTGACTGTACTCAGACGAGATGCTCCAGGAACATTATGGGATGAATTACGAACCATTCATTTCGAATGTAAGTTAACGCGAGATGCTACAAACAGAATATTGCGTGCTCTGTCTAAATATGGAATAGGATCATTGCACACACTGCCACTTGACTGTAGAACCTTAACAAGTATAGCTGGGGGCGCGGCAATGGGCAATGGCATTTTTTACGCGTTCAGGCGTAGAGTACTATTACTTTGGCGTCGAAAGCCAAATAAAATTGATACTAAGAAGGTATCCCTTACAAGTAAGATCACAGTTAAAGGAGATTACTATCTCCCAAAACTTAGATGGGATACCTTTATTTAAAAGTTCTGGTAGTCAACAGATCTAAACCGTTGGCAAGCACTCATAACGTCGTAGCCAGCACCAGTTCTGGTGGGAAGGTTAGTATATGCTAGCTGTTTCACTTATCCACTTTCACTTATCAACAGTTGTGCTATAATGATAATAATATTGATAATATTAAAAATAAAACATTTCAAATCAATCACTATCCAAACACTTTAATTGCTACCATTCATACCTTTGACCGTGTCCTGGTACAAGACCTGTTGCAACATATTACAATAGGTAATTAATTATTAATTTCCTTACAGCCTAGATACTCTCTCTTCGACTTTCTAAGACTACGGCCTCAGAGCACCCTGACAGTGCTATCAAAATGGATCGTTAAGAAGTCATCTTTGAAAGGCAAAGAAAAAGAGTTAATTCAGGACTTCAACAAGAAAGAGGCAGATTGTTCATTTGTGTGCTGGTATCCGCCGCAGCAGGATTATGATTGCAAGTAAGGTTTAATAAACAATTATATGTTCACGTCACACACACACACACACACACACACACACACACACACACACACACACACACGTACGTACGTACGTACCAGCTATCAGAGCTATAACGTACACTTAATTGGCAGTCACAGCAAAATCCACGGGATAGACACTGCATGTGTGCGTGTGTGTGTGTGTGTGTGTGTGTGTGTGTGTGTGTGTCTCACACGTGACCCCGCGCTGACCTCTAGCTGGCCTTCCCACTACTCCTTTTTTCCTTTCTACTCCTTTATTTCTTGCCTCTTCTTATTCCCCTTTTACCTTTTCTCCCTTCTTCCACCATTCACTTAATATATTTCTCATTCACTCTCCATTTTCCGCGATCGTGTGTGTGTGTGTGTGTGTGTGTGTGTGTGTGTGTGTGTGTGTAGATGGATAGAGACATAAATAGACTGATAGATAAAGTCTGGCATAGGTACCCAATCTATTTCACTATTTTTTTTTTTTTTTCCAGACGAATCGCCACACTCATCAAAAACGACAGCAACCCTGGACCACATTGGCTGCCTGAACCAGGAGTCATCTTTGGCCAATACAAAACTTATGAGGAGTGCCAACACGTCGTCGACGAAATGGTATCAAGTGAAAATGTCGAAAGTCAGGCTTTGGCGATGTTGCGGCAATGTGATAAGGAACAAAAAAGGAAGGCAAGAACGATGGAAACAAATGCAGAAGAAACTGCTAAAGAAAAAACTGCAGTACGTCCAACTGAAAAAGATGTGAGTAATGGAGAGAACTAGTATGTGATTTTTTCCACTATAGCATTTCTTTCACATGGCCTATTTATGTACTCTCACCCCAACACACACACGTACACACGAGGAGCAGCATATGTTTTCTATAAAACACAGGAAGACTACTTGTCGAGAAAAAAATAGACTCGCTTAAATAGATTCTAGGGTAATTAATTACGTTTGTGTTTCTCATTTTGCTTATTATCCAACAGCCTGGTACAGCTCACGAAACTGCAAAGAAAATACATGCGGAGGCCCCGCTTGGTGCGGCAGAGGTAGACGAGAGGCCGGTCGTCAGATCACCTCTGGCCATTTCTCGGCCCGAGAGGGAGGACGTCGTCAGATCACGTCCCCTGGCCAGTTCTCCGACCGAGAGGGACCTGGTCGTCAGATCACCTATGGCCAGTTCTACGGCCGAGAGGGAGGTCGTCAGATTACCTCTGGCCAGTTCTCAAGATGTCAACAGAGCTGAAGGCAGACGAGACGCCATTGACGTCTTTAGAGCAGATACACCCAGTACGTCTGATGAAGAACCCAGTGACGTAGAAGTGAGTCTTGGGCTATTTTATACTTAATTTTTTTGTACAAGTCTTCGAACGTAAAACCATTACCCATACTCATTCTTATATGTCCTTCAAGACCTATACGTCCTAGGTGCCTTTGGAGACCCATGAAAACAACTTGTAAAGATTACTTACCTTAAAATTAAATCAGTCTGTAATTTTTTTTTTCAGTTATCCAGTACACCTACTTGACATATGCCTTTCTCTTCAGGTCCTGCCCGAGAAACAGCTGCCACAACAAATACAAGAAATTTTGAATGTCGTACTAAAACATGTAAGCAAAAAATTTGAGGAAGTAAGCAAAAAATTTGAGGAAGTGAAAACTTCTGTGGATAACCTTCAGAAACAGCTGCAACCAGTACTTCCAGGACCTTCGCAGCGGGTGACTGATGGTGAGACACCTCTCCCTACCGGATTTGTGCCTGTCCTTCCAAAGGACCCCTATGAAGTGCTAACATACTTCGGTTTTCCTGCTAGCACACCCGACAGTGTAAGTATTTTTTATATATTCGGTCAGGTTTTGCTATTAAATAAATAATTATATCATTTTTTTTTTCAGCGGTATCTACATGTAATATATAGAGTAACACTAAGAGTAACAAATATTTAATACTTCGCTAATATTGCATATTCAACAAAGACTGATCTAACTTAGTGGCTATAGTACGTTTTCCTGTCGTTACTGCAGTTAACTGCCATTGAGTGTGAATGGTTTTGCTAGCTGAAGTGCTACATATAAAGTTATATTTCCTAGTTTCAAATGTTGTTCATTTAGGTGCATCTTTAATTACTTTCCTTCATAATTGTTTTGCAGCTCGTATCAAAACACAGGCACTACTTTCTTGGCAATGCATCGACAGAGCCAATGAGAACTCACCGGTTGGCACTGAGGAAGGCATTAGTTCAGCTATGCCCGTTGCCCAAGCCTCAGTCGGGAAAAGGTGGCCTGACCCCCTCCATCCGCCAACTCCTACATTATTTAGCACCCAGAGATGTCTGGGTGCACTTCTGTTTGAAGGGCTACTCCAAATCTAAGAGAAATATGGAGTCTGAAATGCCGAAATTTGTGCGCATGATTCAGGCGACAATGAGCATAAAACGCCAAGTCGACGAGTCGACGGTGAACGCTCATTTATCGGAGGCATTAAGGAAAGAAAGTGACAGATCAGGCTTCCGTAACACGGCGCGACCCAAGAAAACGACAGCACCAAACACAAGCACACCGTCCACGTCGGACGTACCAGGAACGTCAGGGCATGGGACTGGTCAAGACGAGGGAGAAAGTGACCCCGATTATATCGACAACGATGCGGAAAGTATCGTACCGCTGTCGAGTGGTAATGATACCGACAGGGCTACAGATGAACGGTACTCGGACGATGAAGAATCAATCACTGAATAACAAAGTATATATAGATACTGAGTGAATAAAAATATATTTTTTGCCCTGATGTAGTTCTTTACGTGATCGATGTTATCACAGTATAATTCCACCTTACTTCTTACTAACTAAGCATGTTCTCATACTTAATTAACAGCTTAAAAAATATGTAACTCTCTCTGCTATATAATCTATTATACATGTACGCCACCTATCATTTACTATTTATTTTCTTTACTAACATATGCTAATCGCATGGACTGTAATTTTGTTGATGACGGTAAAAGCTACATATATATATATATATATATATATATATATATATATATATATATATATATATATATATATATATATATATATATATATATATATATGTGTGTGTGTGTGTGTGTGTGTGTGTTACTATACTCATTAATACACAGACCAAAACATGCAGGTGTATATGGAACAATTAATATTGAGTTATATTTAGGTTCCTTATGTGTACGTTATGCAAGCAAAATAATTAACTTTCTATATACATATATGTATGTCAAGCTAGGGTAGTGCTGGCTGCAACTTGAGTTTAGAATTAGAAAGTTGTTAATAAAGCTGTCAAAGTTACGCACGCCAATTAACTTGCTTTAATTACTGTACGTATACGTACGCACCTTATATATAGACTGAGATAGTAATGAACTACATGAAATTACAGGTACAATAAGATATTACATTCTGTTTTCATACTGGTGTGTATATATAAAATAAAAATGAATGGACGTCGTCTTCACACGATTCTCAATTAATATCCCCATGTAAAAAAAAAAAGGGAAATAAGAATTTAAAGGATTTAATAGAATTTATTAGGTAAGTAAATAAAAATAATTGGGTAAGTAAATAATTATTTAATTAATATTTTGAACAATTAATAAATGCGGTCACCTGCGGACGTTGGCAGGATTAAGACGACTGCGGATGCAAAATCGTCTACTAATGCGGACGCTAGAAGGATCTGGATGATTGCGGACAGGATATGGTCTCGTCCGCATCCTCCTAGTCGTATACAGAAACGTCCGCGGCTGTGGACGTCAGAAGGACGTCGGTTTTACAACTTTTTGTCAGCAGGGTCCCGCGGGTCCATTTCTCCCCTCCGCTCTGCCACACAGTCCCAACACATTTTTTTTCCTCTCCTATGTTACCTTTGCCTTACATGTGAGAGCAAGAGACAGGTGTTGGCACTGTGTGGCAGAGCAGAGGGAGGAAAGGACCCGCGGGAGCCTGCGCCCAAATGGACTCCACAATTTGGTTGGACTATAGTCTGTACTTCTCTCTTTTATAGGAACAGCGATTAGTGGGCTTTTTATACACTTTCTTTTTGTTGCCCTTGATCTCCTTCCTTTATTGTAAAAACAAACAAAAAAATTTCTCTCTCTCTCTCTCTCTCTCTCTCTCTCTCTCTCTCTCTCTCTCTCTCTCTCTCTCTCTCTCTCTCTCTCTCTCTCTCTCTCTCTCTCTCTCTCTCTCTCTCTCTCTCTCTCTCTCTCTCTCTCTCTCTCTCTCTCTCTCTCTCTTTTCTTTCCTTCTATTTTTCTCTCTCTCTCCTTACTTCCTTCTCTCCCTCCCACTTTCCTCTCTCCCTCCCATCTTTTCCCTCCCTCTCTCCTTACTTCTCTCTCTCCCTCCCCACCTCCCTCCCTCCCTCCCTCTCCTCCTGCCTGTACTCTTCACACAGCCAACAGTCAGGCCCGGTCCACTCCCCCAGCAGTCTCTTTGTGAGCAACTCCCCCTCACACACTGCCCTCCTCTCCTCAGGGTGTGTGGGGCTGAGGCACAAGGATGGCCATGGCCCCGGCATACAGAGCAGGCCATCGTCAGGCAGGGCAGAGGCCAGCACAGCGAGGGTGGCCATGGCTGCCCCATCCACACTCTCCCTTCCTGGCCAAGCAGCTCACCTCAAGACTGGACGGGTGAGTGCTGTGTAGTGGAAGTAGTAGTAGTAGTAGTAGTAGTAGTAGTAGTAGTAGTAGTAGTAATAGTAAATTGATTTCTTTTGGCCACTCCTTAACTTTTTTATAGGAGCAGTGATTGGTAGGCTTTTTTCATTATTGTTTTCTTTTGCCCTTAAGCTGTTTCCTTTATTGTAAAAAAAAAAGTAGTAGTAGTAGATGGGATGGCTGAGAGAGAGGGAGAGGAAGGGAAGTAGATTTGGACAAGCTATGGGATGGAAGTGATAACATTGCTGGAGTGATGTCGCTCTATTAGTCGGCCGGCCAAGTCCAGGAAATATGCCAAAAAAAAATTCTGATGGCATTTTTTGTTAAAAGTGGGCAACTATGCCAGAAGTCATGAGTATAGTCTAAAGATCCAGAATTACCCGGTTGCCAAAAAGACATTTAACCTTTAAAGGTCAAATTTGGAGGTCAAAAGGTCAATTGAGGTCAAATTTTATGTTTTTTCTACTTTGTGCTATACTTTCAATAAAATCATGTTTGGTGTAAATAGTGCAGGATTAAAAGATATACAAGTTTTTTAAATTCAAATTGTATTGGTAAATGCGACCAATCTCAATTACGCACGCTGGGGTCCTGTCTACCTTGCAGAAATGAAGGGGCTGCCGAAAACTGCACCGGACGTATACGAAGAGTTCTTAGCTGGGAATTTCGTCATGAAACGCCACAGTGGAAGGTTCAACCAAGTTCCAGTGGACCAGGCAACCGAATGGATGAATAAGGTCTGTAAATTATCAAACGGGATTATTGAAATCACCCAGAATGATACAGCGAGAGACAGATTTTGCACGACCTGGTCTGAGAGGTGCCAAATTTCAGAAGACACCATGCAGCTATTTGGACTTTGCAAGGATGACGCCGAGGTCGATTTTACAACTAGGAAAGACGGTCTTCCATTTAAAAGGATACAGGACTGGGATGCTGTAGCGAATCTTGAAACCCAGTTTCGGCGGTTTAAGGTGTTCACAGAAATTGACCAAGATGCCACATCCGGCGACGTAAAGCTGAGCTCACTGACAACCAACGACCTAGCCACTGATGGAATAACTACAGATCTCCTGACTGCTGAAGAGAAAGGAGTCGAGTTGGTGAAGCAGAATGTAAAGGAAAGACTAGTTGAAAGGAGTGTGCCTTTTTTTGAAAAGCAAAAACGCCAGAAGTCAAAGACATTCGCAACACTGTACGAAACTCCTGTACATGACAAAAAACCGAAGACCACCAAGACGATTAAAGCAGACAGGCAACTGATGCAGAGACTCTTCAATGCGGCGCAAGCTGGTCGTGCAGTTGACCTCCACAAGGTGCTGGAGCATGAATTGTCAGCTGTACCACTTAGTCTGGCGAACAGAGCGAAAAAGATGAACACCAACATAAAGTCTGCAATGCTTCCCTTGCTGACGAAAGATCTTGGGGTAGACAAAGTCAAGGGAGCACCAGAGACCGAAGGAAAAACTTGCATCATCATCGATGGGCATGCATTGATTCAGTCCCTCGGAATACCGCACAAATGTAAGACATTTGGTGACTATGCGCAGAACTTCATCAAGACTGTCACAAAACAGTTCACTGACAGAGTTTCTCGGATTGATGTGGTCTTTGACCAATACAGGCCACTCTCAATTAAATCGGAAAGAAGGAGTCAAAGAGTTGGTCGAAAGAGGCCAATCCGTAAGGTTATTGACAGGGATGATCTTCCACTCCCCCAGACCTGGAAGAACTTCATTGCATTAGATGAGAACAAGGAAGACCTTGCGATATTCCTGAGTGGCAAACTTTCAGCATTTAGAGAGGCAGGCAAGGAGGTTGTCATTGGCGGAAGCATTCCCAACGGATTCTCGTCTACACGTGGATTGATTCCCAGGCTAAAGGCAAACCACGAGGAGGCAGACACGAGGATAATCTTGCACATGCTAGAAGCATTTGATTGCGAGTATGAGAGCATCCTAGTGAAGTGCCGCGACACCGACGTCCTGCTACTTCTTGTTCACTTCACGAGGGGAAGAGAAGGCAAGGTGTGGATGGTTAGTGGAACGTCGAAGGAGCAGGAATGCTACCCAGTGCATCTTATAAACAGAAGCCTACATGAGGAAGTAGTGGATAACGTGCTGGGCTTCCATGCTTTAACAGGTTGCGACACTGTCTCCTCATTTGCTGGACATGGAAAGAAGTCTTGCTGGACTGTGTTTTTACAACACCCAGAACTGTTACACAGTGTTGGTCGAGATGCGCCCCTAGGTGATGTTGAAAAGTTTCTGTGCTACCTGTACAAAGCACCATGTCCATCTGGAGGCATTGACAAGGCAAGGTATGACTTATTTCAGAAAGGGAAAAAGGCTATTGAAATGCTGCACCCACACGCGATGCATTGAATTGCATCTCGCACGAGCAAATCATCAGGCAAAGGTGTGGCTGCAGTCGGACAAGGTAGATGTGGTGACTGAAAACCCTGAGGAGACTGGTGGATGGAATGTAGTGGATGGACACTTGGAAGTTGTGTGGCTGAGAAAGCCTTCCGTTCCAAGTAGTTGCATGGAGTTGATTACGTGCGGGTGCAAAACGAAATGCCGAACACACGCTTGCGTTTGCAACAAGACAAGACAGCTGTGTATTCCTGCTTGCGGTTGTGACACTGATGGGTGTCTGAATACTGCAGGTTTAGAACACGAACAGGACTAGAAAGTCTAAGATATGATTACAGGACATCTTTTTGATTACTTTATTGGAGAAGCAGAGACATTGTTGGGAACAAAGCGGATTCATGCAATTCGCAGAGTCTTCTTTTGTATCTTGAAGCATAACAGAGTTATATGCGCATTAAGTCAGATAATCTATCACATTTACCAGTACCTTTTGATTTTAAAACATAAATATCTCACTTAATATTCATAACTTTGCACCAAATTATACATTGTATGAATGTATAGCACAATAAAAAAATTGACCTCAATTGACCTTTTGACCTCAAAATTTGACCTTCAAGGTCAAATGCCATTTTGGCAACCGGGTGATTCTGGATCCCTAGACCATACTGATAACTTCTAGGGTGGTTGCCCACTTTTAACAAAAAATGCCATCAAAAGTCACTTTTAAGGGTCTTGGCCGGCCGACTATATAATAAAATTTAGAATATGTCATGATGCCTTACCTTCAATACAACCCTCTGTACTTCACTACTAGAGTTCAGTCCAGCACAAGACGCCCCTGTTCCATTACTAAGGCTGTGTGTGTGTGTATTAGAGGCATGTTAACTTCTGAGGACTTCCTGGACCACAACGAAATCATAACTTTAGTGGTGAGGTGCACAGAGTTTTGGTGGCTTGGCTTGTTGTTCTGGAGGCAGTGTATTGTGACATGCTGTAGAGTTGTTATTTAAAACCCAACCCCTTCCTCTGTCATCCCCTTTCTTGCTCCTGCTGCCCCCCACACTCCCTACCCAACCTCCATTCTTCGATACTAGGTACTTTCTGCTACTACTACTACTACTACTACTACTGCCCAAGCTCTCTCTCTCACACTCCCTGCCCAGTTCCCTCTCTCTCCCTCTTCCTCTCTCTCCTGCCCAGTTCCCTCTCTCTCCCTCCCCACTTCCCTCCCTCCCTCCCTACTTTCCATTTTATCTCCCCACTTCTTTCTCTCCTTCCCCATCTCCCTCTCTCCCTCCCCACTTTCTTCTTTCTCCCTCCCCACTACCCTCTCTCCTCCCTTCCTCCCTCTCTCCTCCCCACTTCCTCCCTCCTCCCTACTTTCCATTTTATCTCCCCACTTCTTTCTCTTCTTCCCCATCTCCCTCTCTCCCTCCCCACTTCCCTCTCTCTCCCCACTTTCTTTTCTCTCCCTCCCCACTTCCCTCTCTCTCCCCACTTTCTTTTCTCTCCCTCACCACTTCCCTCTCTCCCTCTCCACTTCCCTCTCTCCCTCTCCACTTTCCTCTCTCCCTCTCCGCTGGCTTATGTTTATCCATTAACTTTTTCCTCAACACTGACTCATTGATGATTACCAGAAAGTTAAAGGTGTGAATGCTCACCTATTCTGCCGCGAGAAACACACAAAAGAAAAGAATGATGTCGCCGGGCTCAGGTGTTCTCTGCTCTGTGGTTTTAAATGGTGTACATACCTAGTTGTATTTACTTAGTTGTGATATACATGATACACATGGGTCCTGTCTCCAAATCTTAGTTTATCAAGTTTAGCTTAACCCGTCCGCTGTGATGGTCACGGATTTGGCCTTCACTGGTAGCCTGGTAACATATAGTCCCAGGTCTTTCTCTGCCTCTGTGGTGGATAGTGGAGTGTTTCCCATGTGGTATTGGTGTGCTGGATATCCCTTCACTGGTAGCCTGGTAACATATAGTCCCAGGTCTTTCTCTGCCTCTGTGGTGGATAGTGGAGTGTTTCTCATGTGGTATTGGTGTGCTGGATATCCCCTCCCAAGGTGCAGGACTTTACATTTTCTTCATATTGAATTGTAGCAGCCACTTTTTGTCCCATTCCTGTAGCTTGGTGATGTCTTCTGGTAGGAAATTTGCAGTCAAGGGGTTAAGGTGTTTTATATTACTCATGACAAGTCAGTCAGAAGTCTATTATTTCAGCAAGACAAATCTGGTGCTAGGAAAGTTGTAAATGAGAAAACTGGGTGAAGTTTCTGGGATGGAGGCAGCAATCAGCCCCTTATATGGGTATGTAATTCAAGATCACTTAAATAATGTAGTTTTTCAGACACCAGTTAAATGCTATTGGTGAGACACACTTCTTTTTTCAGTTACATTTGCTCTCATGAGTGGTCAAACCTACAAACAGTGATGTGTTCTGTTGAAGGATTACAGATTTTTTTTATGACTGAAGTGGCAGTGGTGCTTGCAGAAACACAAGACTTAACAAACACCCACAAATGTAACCCGTCCACTGAGATTGGCACGGATTTCACCTTAACAAACACCCACAAATGTAACCCGTCCACTGAGATTGGCACGGATTTCACCTTAACAAACACCCACAAATGTAACCCATCCACTGAGATTGGCACGGATTTCACCTTAACAAACACCCACAAATGTAACCCGTCCACTGAGATTGGCACGGATTTCACCTTAACAAACACCCACAAATGTAACCCATCCACTGAGATTGGCACGGATTTCACCTTAACAAACACCCACAAATGTAACCCGTCCACTGAGATTGGCACGGATTTTGCCTTAACAAACACCCACAAATGTAACCCATCCACTGAGATTGGCACGGATTTCACCTTAACAAACACCCACAAATGTAGCCCATCCGCTGAGATTGGCACAGATGTCGCCTTCACTGGTAGCCTGGTAACATTTACTCCCAAGACTTTCTTTGCCTCTGTGGTGGATAGTGGAGTGTCTCCCATGTGGTATATTGGTGTGCTGGATATCCCCTCCCAAGGTGCAGGACTTTACATTTTTCTTCATTGCATTGTAGCAGCCACATTTTGCTCCACTCCTGTAGCTTGGTGATGTCTTCTTGTAGGAATTCGCAGTCAAGGAGTTAAGGATAAATTGGAGCAGAGGAGACATGTAGACAGGACAGTATGAGCACCACTATTCCTGCACAGTGTAGCTTGATCAGCAGAACAAGGCCAGTCAGTACAGTGTTGATTTCAGTCCACCTTTTCAACAGGAGTGTGGAGTACCAGGGTGACCAGGAGCACAGACTGACCAAGGATGGCAGTGGTGAGGGTGGTGGTGGTGGTGGTGGCCAGCCCCTCCATCATCCCCTCCGCCTCCTGACTAACCTGCCGCTCGCCCCTCAAGGCATCACTGACCCCACACACGCAGCAACCAGAAGGAGCAGGCCGGACAGAATTCCCAAGACTCTCCTACTTTGGCGGCTGTGATGCGGTGAGAGTCCTGGGTTGTGTCTGTGGGTGTTTCCATGGGTAGTGTTATGAGCCCAGTAATAGCTTTGGCTCTGGTAGAGGTTGTTGTGGGTACTTTCATGGGTGGTGTTATGAGCCTAGTGAGAGATTGACGAGACTTTCATAAAGGTTGTTGTGGGTACTTCCATGGGTAGTGCTATGAGCCCAGTAATAGTGTGAAATGGCTTTGGTAGAGGCTGTTGTGTTTGTACTTCCATGGGTAGTGTTATGAGCCTTGTGATAGACTGACAAGACTATCATAGAGGTTGTTGTGGGTACTTTCATGGGTAGTGTTATGAGCCTAGTGATAGTTTGACAAGGCTTTTTTTGTACCATGAACATGAAAAACACCCACAAGAATCAGGTACAGGAGGCCGTGCCCCGAACACATGATGCCTCCCAAAGGAACTGGCGGTGGCTGAGTGCTTAGTGTGGACGATGCGGGTTCGAATCCGCTTCTACCACCTGGGATTTTCCAGTCACCGCCGAGTGGCCCAAGACTACCCACATGTTATCCTGAAGACCACCCATCAACCCGGACTCTAGAGGAACTGTCCAAGTGAGTCAAGTATGAGCTCCGTGGGGCAGCATGAGCCAAGAGAAGATGGCGCCACTATAAACATTTGCCGGCACCACGCCCCCTAAAGAAAGCCCACTGGTGCTGTAGGTCAGGACGTAAAAAAAGGGAAAAATGGGTTGTGTGCTAAATCAAAATGAACAACTGTCAAGGTAGAGGAGATGAGGAGCAGAAAACCCACTCCTAAGAATTAAATTGTGGTGTGAAAATGAACGGCTGTCGAGATGGAGAGAACAGAAAAGCCTCCTTGTTGGTTAGTCAGTCAGTGGCTGGAGCACGCCAACACCAAAGCCGCAGAGTAGGAGAGTGTGACCACCCTCATCACAGGCTGTTACCTAAAGAGCAACGCAAGATTTAAGTTCAACATTATAAGGAGGTTTTTAAAATGAAATGCACAAAATGGAGGCTACAGTACAGGGGAGAGAGTGAGGGTCAGGGAAGAAGGGACAGAGGGAGGGAGGACGGGAAGAATTTGTGTGGGGGGGAGGGAGAGTGAAGCCCAGTATCAAGACCATCTAATTGTACAGCTGTTGGGGAATCGCTGTGTTCCAATCTGGCAGACCAGTTTTAACCCCTTGACTATGAACTTCCTACCAGAAGACATCACCAAGCTACAGGAATGGAACAAAAAGTGGCTGCTACAATTCAGTGAAGAAACATGTAAAGTCCTGCACCTTGGGAGGGGATATCCAGCACACCAATACCACATGAGAAACACCCCACTATCCACCACAGAGCCAGAGAAGGACCTGGGACTATATGTTACCAGGCTACCAGGGAGGGGATATCCAGCACACCAATACCACATGGGAAACACCCCACTATCCGCCACAGAGCCAGAGAAAGACCTGGGACTATATGTTACCAGGCTACCAGGGAAGGCCAAATCCGTGTCAATCGCAGCGGACGGGTTAAGGACAGCATCTTGCACCCAGAGCCACAGAATAAGAAAGTACATACCAAAGGAATTTATGCTAAATGGATATCATGGTAAATCAAAGTTATTTTAATGTTATTTCAATGGTATTTACTGGGTGTGAACTGTTGGGAGGGAAGAGAAGCACTGATTACTAGATATACATTTACTGACATGCAGAAACAAGGAAAATTGAGCATATGGTGCTATGGACAAAGAAATGTGGGAATGTTGAAGCAAGGGATTGATGAGGACAAGAACCTGACCCTTAGTGTATGCTACTCACCCCACCCTGGCTCTATCCCACCCTGGCCCTGCCCCGCCCTGCCCTGCCCTGCCCCCACACTGGCCCTGCCCCAAACTGGCCTCGCCCCATGTTGGCCCTTTCCCACCCTGGCCCCGCCCCACACTTCTGCTCCTAACAGTTTCCATGTTCTCCAGAGACCAAGTGGTGTGTTGGTGCCTACCTCTGGCTGGCCGGCTGTTGTGACAGAATTATGAAGAGCAAGCAGACAGCTCTGAAAGAACGGGGACTTCTTCTTCTTCCACAAACAACTGCCGATGAGAGAGTGAAGCGATGAATAACAGGGCACTGAATAACAGGTAGCCACGCCCTGTAGATTTTGTGTGACATTTATAAGAAGAACATAAGAGCATAAGAACATAGGGAGACTGCAAGAGGCTGAATGGCCTACACAGGGCTGCTCCAGATTCCTCCCACTGCCACCTGTCATCCTCGTCCATGTAGCTATCAAGTCTACTCATAAAACAAGCTGTCATCCCTGCACTCACTAGTATGTGATTGCTGAGTCTATTCCATTCCCCCATCACCCTATTACTAAACCAAGGCCTGCCTATTTCCCTCCTAATTCTATACTTTTCTAATTTAAATCCATTACTGTGTGTTCTATCCTGGTGGCAGTGTGGGTTGCCTGCTGCCAGCACGTCATCTGGGAGACACACTCGGGCGACAGTGTAAGCGGCAAGCCTTCCATTTAGTGAGCCTGTGTTACAAAATCAGCTTAACCTTTTGACGGCTACAGGAACAAAGAAGATGCCATAAAAACTGCATTGGTGTGAAAATCAAACCCCAGGATCACATTAGACTTTCTGTTCAGTATTCAGCCAGTCAGTTTTGTGAGGCAGAAATAAAACAACACTTCCAGATTGCGATTGAATCTATATATAAACGATAGTTAAAACACCCCTTATGTGGTGTAACTATATTTATGCTGCGGTCCTAAGGTCGGCAGTGACTATATATAGACCATTCATTTTGGGAGCTTTTATCCTAATACTGCCGCCATCTGAGTTAATCTGCATGATAAACCCACGGATCATTTTTTATACAGTACAAACATTCCTATCATTTCTAAAAACAACTTCCAGTGCAGTAAACAATATATTTTGCCTCTACAGTCATGCCTTGGTTTATGAGTCTAATTCGTTCTGGAATTTTGCTCGCAAATCAAAACACTTGTAAGCCAAAACAAATTTCCCATTGAAATTAATGTGAATCCCATTAATGTGTCCCATATCCCAAAAAATATAAACATAAAAATCATTTTACTTGTTATTTTGTACAGAATGAAGATAATTTTACAAACAACTAGCAATGATAATCAATATTTTTTTTATAATATAGTATAATAATATAGCATAATATCTAAATAATATAGTGCTGAAAACACAAAGATCGCACACTGGAGCACAAACGTACGCGGACAGGAGCGCGCGGTGCTACCCTTGAGAGTGTGCAAAGTGGACTAAGGCGGTGTCACACTGGGCGTTTTCCTCCAGCCCTTGGAGCAAGAAGCAACCGTGGTTGCCTGTACGGTCAACCGGGAGTGAGTTGTTGGTTTGGGTAAATACTCCTGTCCTCCCGTCTCTGAAGCCATGATCGTACCCACAACGGCTTCTTCCTTCCAATAAACTATAGCAACAAGCTTATAGTTTGAGTGGCAGCAGCACAAGCCACAACAACTCTTACTTTTGCAAACGGTGCCGTGAAGAATGGACCGAGAGGAGGAGGACCTAAGAAGCGATACAAAGTGTTACAGGTCCAAAGAAGAAGATGTGAATACAGGGCGACTGGTTTGTTTTCATTGTGGATATGGGCAGCCGATCTTGGTCGTGTGTGACGCACGTCACCTGGTAATCAAGAGTTACCCCCCTTCCTTGAGACTGTTTTCCATCCCCCCTGTGATCCACCAGAGCGCTCTTTCTTGTCCATATAACTAGATGAACCAACACAGTTTCTCATTTTGTCACTCATCAAGGACATATGCATTGATTTAGTCACAGTTATGAGATCTCCAGTTCATTAGGAACCTTTCTCTAGCTACTTTGCGTCACTGCATGCGAAGGAATTTTTCAAAACGTCCTTTTCTCAACAAAATACCGACCGATGGCATCGCTTCACTTTCTTGTTTCTAATGATGACGATGATGTTTTCATAGCGGAAAGTTCTTACTTATCCTTCAGTGATGCTTTCAAATGGTCTGTGGTGCAGCAGTAACACAACAGTGACCTCGTGAATCTGTATGCACTCCCACCTGGCAGGGTTACCCGTAGGAATCTCAGGAAATGGTCATCGCCTTTGGCCTAAGGAGGTGCGGTGCAGTGTGTTTACCTGTGTCGCCAGCCCTGCCGCGGCTTGTGCCACACCCCCGATTCTTGCCAAGAATTGGGGGGACTTCTTGAAAATCTGACACACGAGAACAAGGAACGCAAGGATTTCTCAGGATTTGGGTAAGTCTTGATCGCCAGATAATGGCTTAAAGCCTGTTGCGCCTACCACCAACACGGCTGGAGGAAAAAGGCCAAGTGTGATACCAGCTTGAGACCCTATTCCCATTGTTTTCCGCTCTGTCTTGCTGTGAACAACGGGAACCCACGCTCACGTCTCGACTTGTACGAACAGGATGCTCGTACGCCAAGTCACCGCTCGTAAACCAAGACATTTTTTGTGATTTTCTTTTGCTCATAAATCAAAACGCTCATAAAGTAAGGCACCCGTAAACCAAGGTGTGACTGTATTTGGTAGTTCCTCGCTCCTCTTGTCATTATTATCTTAGAGATGAATCATATTTGCCGGCACTGAAGATGTCCTTTCTTTCTTAAAATAAGACTTGAAAAATTAGCATGCTGTGCACTATTACAAGCTTGTCATGCTGGTGGTGAGGCTGACCCTGATTGTGCATCCCACAGGAGAGGCTGAAGGTGCAGTGCAGGGCTGTGGCGGTGCCTTCAGAGTGGATTCTGTCCGGGCAGGTGGTGCACCCCAGGCCACACCCCAAGAACGTCAGGTGAGTAGCAGGGACACACACACACACACACACACACACACACACACACACACTGTTAAGTGGGAGTGACAATCTAACCATGATGGGGTTTTCAAATGCAAAGAGGCATGTTGGGAGGAGTGGACATCAGAGGAAGGTGAAACCCTATGAAACTCTTTATTATACCTGCATGGGGAAATAGCTGCTGAGGATAGGCAATGGACAACACTCTTATGCAATGGATCAAGGAGAACACACACACACACACACACACAGACACACACAGACACACACACACACACACACACAGACACACACACCTTTGCACACCTTTGCAGCGATCAGACGTGCCTTCCAATTCCTCCAACTCTGCCTCAGCCACCAGTCATGGATCTTGAGGCAGTGAAAGTGCTCCTGGACTCTCAAGAACGGGCCTTTCGTTCCGCCATGGACTTGGTGGTGGAACAGCTCAATAAGCGTACAGAGTTGGTTGAAGGTACAGTGACTGATCTGATCAAAAGTCTAGAATTCTCACAGGCCGAAATTGTGGACTTAAAGAACAACATCAAAGTGCTTCAGAAAACGCTAAATGAGAAACAAGTGATTATTGAAGGACTTGAATCCAAAGTCTCGGAGACGGTACAGCGACTCAACTACAACGAGGACTATAGTAGACGCAATAATCTACGGATCACTGGCCTCCAAGAACAAGCGGGTGAAACATGGGAGAGCACAAGCACCAAAGTGTCAAAGATGATCAACGATAATCTAGAGCTTCCCCCTGTGAGTCTCGAACGTGCTCACAGGGTGGGACCGGTCAACCCATCCCGCCCCCGGCCAGTCGTTGTACAGTTTGAGAAGTACAGCGACCGAGAAACAATCATTAGGAATGCAAAGAAACTCAAAGGAACCGGCATCTACATCAGTGAAGATCTCTGCCCTGCCTCTCAAGAAATCAAGATGAAGCAACTACCTCTACTGAAGAAAGCGAGAGATGAAGGTAAAATCGTGTACTTCCGTCACACGCGATTGATCATCAAAGAAAAAACTGGCCAACAATCATCATTCTCAACCATCGCAGCTGACCCGACACATCGAGGCGCTGGTCCGACTCCTTACAGCTCTGGCGGGGGCGGGGCGGCCCACAGTGCTGGGACTGGGACCACTGGAGGCGTAAGTTCTGCTGCGACTGGAGACTCCCAGACTAGTGCTTCGAAGACTGCTACTTCCCTGACTGGTGCTCTGCCGAAGGTGCCTAGTGGTGGTGCTGGCGGTGCCTCCTCGTTGCTGCCTCATGCTGGTGCTGACGGGATGTCGACTGAGACAGGTGTTCAAATGGGAGGAGGAATGGACATAATGGGTGGACGTACCCAGAAGAATCTGAGAGAACGCAGGAAGAAGTAGATCAGTAAAGTCACTCAACATTCTTCAACTTCGATTTCACGAGCATGATATCAGTACTCTTGTTTTCATTCATGTCACCCAAAATACTGTTTATTGTTATTGTACAACCAATTGTCATTCCTGTGGCCTTTACTTAACACTTCAGGATTACCATTACCTCTACTTCACTTATATTTCTTCTACCATTAATTTACTACTACCAATACAATTACTACTACCTCTTAATACTACTTATTTCTACTATTGCCGCTTACTACTACTACTACTACTACTACTACTACTACTGTTGGTGCTTCTATTACTGCTACTACTACTACCATTACTGCTATCACTACTATTACTATTACTACTACTACTACTACTTTTACTACTACTACTTTTACTACTACTACTTTTATTACTACTGCTGCTATTACTACTACTACTACTATTACTACTACTGCTACTGCTATTACTCTTACTACTATCACTGCTACTACCACTACTGCTACTACTACTACTGCTATTGCTACTATTGCTATTGCTACTACTGCTACTACTATTGCTACTACCACTGCTGCTACTACTACTACTACTACTACTACTACTACTACTGCTGCTATTACTACTACTGTTACTACTGCTGCTATTACTACTACTGCTACTACTACTACTACTACTGCTACTACTGCTACTACCACTACTACTACTACTATTACTATTACAACTACTACTACTACTACTACTTCAGCTACTGTTGTTACTTCTACCACTGCTGCTACTACTACCATTACTGCTACTACTACTACGCTAGATAACTACATGTTTCCTTTTAATAATGTTTCTGATGAAGATTTGATGGATGTTTTTAATTTCGATGAAATATTCAGGCAAGAAATTTATGAAAGCTTTGATCCCTTAAGTGTGCAAGATAACAATTATAACAATGATATCGATGTCAATCAGTTTGATATAAGATCTAGAAACATTAACTTTCCTAAATCTGAATATATTTTTCCTGATAATTTATCTTCTCTTTGTAACAATAGTGATTTTAATTTATTAACACTGAATGTAAGATCCATATCCACCAATTTCCAATATTTCAAAGACACTGTACTGTCTGACAATGTAATTTATGACGTGCTTGGTTTCACTGAAACCAGGCTCGACGCAGGCATTTCTACATTGTATTCTTTGACAGCATATGAAATGTTCACAAATAACAGGAACAGGTATGGTGGGGGTGTGGCTGTTTACGTCTCGAACAGGTACACAGGTCATAAAGTAATTGAATTCAGTCGAATGGAAACATTTATTGAGAGTGTGGCAGTGGAAGTAAAATTTAATGGTAAAATATTTTTATTTATATGTATATATAGACCTCCTCAAGGTAATGTGAACAATTTTCTTAATGTTCTCAATGAAATTTTAACTATTGCAAAAGATAAAAATCCTAGTGAAATATTTATTTTTGGAGATTTAAATATGAATGTATTACATAATAATGACGATAACATTCAGGACCTTATGAATTTAATGTATAGTTATTCCCTGTTTCCACTGACAACCCTGCCAACACGAGTTACGGCCACATCCGCCACCCTTATAGATCACATTTGGTCCACATGTGTTGAGAACAACGTAGGAAATTATGTAATCAAAACTGATATTACTGATCATTTTCCAGTGATATCTTTATTTAAATGTAACAATATTCCATCTCCTCCCACATTCATAACGAAAAGAACGTTCACCCAGGAAGACTTAGACACATTTAGTGCTGCACTTTCTCACACAGATTGGTCTGATGTCATAAGGCCCTCTAAACTTTGCTACAGAGTGCATCTGTCCACCTGTTTAAATATACACCCGAGATTGCAGATAGCCTATGTGTCCATCCACGAGATCAAATGAAACCACTCATTTTGCATGCATCCACAGCAAATATACACCCTTTGGCCGTTGCCCGTCCCCAGGAAAAGTGAAACGCATCATAATCCTTCCGTCAGTGAACGCGCTCCTGTTTATGAGGGCCGGCGTTCCCGTTCCAGGATTGACCTTCGAGCGGCTGAGAGATATTTTATCTCCCGGATTTGACACGAATGAAATGTCCATGACAATCTCACTTTGAAACAAGAAGTCCCTGGCAGAACAATCTGCCTCCTTGCTACCCTGCGAAAGGCCTAACTGCTGTTGCTGTTAGCGGTGATTAGGGGCAGAAGCCATTGTGGGATTAGTAAGGTAAGTAAAGACCTCTTGGTTGCACATGCAGCGTAGGAGGAGCAAGCACCCTTTGAAGACTGCTACACTCCTTACATGGGAACAGTTACCGTTATCCTTGACGGCACTGTTCTTTATCTCTACCCACCTCATAGTCCTCAGGTCAGGTTTCTCTGCCATTAAAAAGGTTACTAGTAAAATGAGGAGTAAAATGGTAAAAGAGAAAAAAATATTGCTGCAAAAATAAGTAAAGTAATAATCATTCACCGCTAAGTATGTGCTCACTCCTCCCCGATGCTTTTAAAATGCATAATAAAAGAGGAAAAAGAATAATGAGTGAGGCTTAGCAAGACAAAACGTCTCCACTGTGCAATAAAATACACAAAAGAAAGGAGAAAAGAAAATGAATGATTATACATAAAATGCGTAACAATGTTACTCAAGAAAAATATTAAACAACCACACGCCAGAAAAATCAACAGCTGAAAAATCTCATAGATTAGATGCGGCCCCACACGCCTAAACACGTGAACATAATAATAGTAATGCACCTGAAATAATGTTGCAAGTGGTGTAATTACTGAAACCGTATCAATGAGTGTCAGCTATAATGTGTTAAAAACCTCGAAGACAGCAGCTCGATGCCCCACTACTCAGCACGCTCGCGTCCTTCGCCTCGCCGGTGGCAAGGGCAGGGCTGCAGTGGTGGCAGGGTCTGCCGTCCCCCGTCTGGCAGCAGTGGTGGGAGGGGCGGCGGGCAGACAATATACGCCCTGAGTCACCCTCAAGGTCTGGTTGCCTGGCGAAGATAAGTGCGCACCTACGACGAGTTGTGTCGCAGGAAGAAACAAATGCCTGGACACCTCCAAGGAAACTTGGTTGTGTGGAGGTGCGAGGCGGGGCGCGCGGGCTGTGTGGAGGTGCGGGGCGGGGCGGGGTGTGCTCTCGGGTGCGGCTGTGTGCTGACTCGACTCACTGGGGCAGGAAAAGCCGCGCGCTGAGGTCAGCGTTTGCTGGCTGTGTCCGATACCGTTCACTGCCCCCACACACTGTCACTGAAGCTAAGTTTGAGAGAGAGATATAACAATTCGGAGTAGTTCGTAACCACGCTGCACATCATTTATGTTAACGACTTTTAAGCGTCATTTTTAACGTGGTTAATGTAACGTGTTATGTTTAAGTTTAAGGCGCGAACTGCTGTCTCACCGTCAGGTCCGGTGTACCGTTGCCTGCGTTCTCCAGTTGACTGAAGTGGTTGAGACAACACAATAGCCTTTTAGTTAAGTTATGTGTGGCCGAGCGGTAGCCGTTATAAGTTCACTTTAGTTCACTTTAGTTCTCTCTCTCAGGTTAATACAAATACCAAATATATATAACTATATTAACAGTTGTACTACATAAGGTTTACAGTTTACGTGAGCGAGACGCACGAAATCAGAGACAGCCACACCGCTGCAGGGCGCGGGGCGGCAGAGCACCGCTCGCCTGCCCGTCACCCGTCTTCTCTCCCTTCTCCGCGTTGTTCGCTCGTTTTATTTGCTTGTAGTTCGTCCGGAAGGGTGTGGGTTCCGGTTGATGACTGTTGATGAAAGTCATCATTTGCTGATCCTAGTGTCCAGTTCATCACAGCTTCCCACGGCCAAAAGCACGACGTGTTGTTAGACATCCTGTTGTGCGACACCGACCGGGTGTCGCCACACGTACAGATCATACATACACATGTACATTATAATATACACATTACATCCTTGGCAAAGGAAAAGGAGAAGTGCTTTGGTCTTGGTTAGTCTATTTGGCTGTCAAAAGTGCAGTGTTTTGCTTCTCATGCCTACTGTTTCCCGACAGAGACTGCCAGCCACTGTTCTTCACTAGAGCTAGAGGAGGTTTAGCAGCTGGAAAAAGCCAGAAAAATCATTGCACATGAAAATAGTCAGAGACATTGTGATTCTTTCACAAGATGGAAGGAAATGGAAAGGCGCCTTGTTGAAAGGAAGGACTAATTGACAAACAGCTTCAAGGGCACATTGCCACAGAGAAGGAATAGTGGCGACAAACCCTCAAAGATAATTCTGCACTGTATTAGATATCTGTCAAACAAAATTTAGCACTGAGAGGTCACAGAAAGAATATAACCTGCACTGAAACAGATGAAAATAGTATTGGAAATTTCAGAGGCCTTTTAAAACTAATTGCAGAGTTTGATCCTGTCATGAAAACCATCTGGACTATGTCTGTCAAAATCCAAGGTCCCTTCATATTTGTCTGCTGAAGTCCACAATGAATTCATCCAGATTATTGCATCTACTGCTGGGAGCACTTTACTGGTGACATCCGAAGAGCTGAGTACTACGGTATAATGCTTGATTCAACTCCAGATGCTGCACACAGGAACAAATGTCAGAGAGATCATAAGATATGCAGAGATAAACTATGAAGAAAAAAACAGTTTGTGTTGGACTTATTCAAGTACACCAAAGGATGCAGCAAGTACTGTAAATGTATATTTTAAAAAGACAATAAATATTTACCACTTACTTACTTACTACTTGCCCACACACACACACACACACACACAGACACACACACACACACACACACACAGACACACACACACACACACACACACACACACACACACACACACACACACACACACACACAGACAACACACAGACACAGACATACACACACACACACACAGACACAGACACACACACACACACAGACACACACACACACACACACACACACACACACACACACACACACACACACACACACACACACACACACACACACACACACACACACACACACACACACACACACACACACACACACACACACACACACACACACACACACACACACACACACACACACACACACACACACACACACACACACACACACACACACACACACACACACACAGACAGACACACACACCACTCCTCCTCCTCCTCCTCCTCCTAAGACTAACAAGCAAAAATCTTCAGTTTCCTCCCAAGTGGATGTACCGTCAGGTGTGATCCAACAGGACGAATTGGGTGTGGCAATGAAGAAAATACTATACGTTATTGAGCATCAAGATGTTGGATTTCTCAAATTTGACATCTCTAGGAAAGTGACTATATCAGATGCATTGCAGACAGAAATTTTAATGAGAGGCTCAAGTTTTTTCCAGTATATGTCCGGGGCGTTTGCAGTTAAAACAAGCAGTCAATGACAACAACATGGTTCAAAAAATGCATTGGCAAAGGGAAAGGAGAAGTGCTTTGGTCTTGGTTAGTCTATTCAGCTGTCAAAAGTGCAGTGTTTTGCTTCTCGTGCCTACTGTTTCCCTCGACAGAGACTGCCAGCCACTGTTCTTCCCTAGAGCTAGAGGGAGGTTTTAGCAGTTGGAAAAAGCCAGAAAAAATCATTGCACATGAAAATAGTCAGAGACATCGTGGCTCTTTCACTAGATGGAAGGAAATGGAAAGGCGCCTTGTTGAAAAGGAAGGACTAATTGACAAACAGCTTCAAGGGCAGATTGCCACAGAGAAGGAATAGTGGCGACAAACCCTCAAGAGAATTCTGCACTGTATTAGATATCTGCCCAAACAAAATTTAGCACTGAGAGGTAACAGAGAGAATATAACCTGCACTGAAACAGATGAAAATAATATTGGAAATTTCAGAGGCCTTTTAAAACTAATTGCAGAGTTTGATCCTGTCATGAAAAACCATCTGGACTATGTCTGTCAAAATCCAAGGTCCCCTTCATATTTGTCTGCTGAAGTCCAAAATGAATTCATCCAGATTATTGCATCTACTGCTGGAGGCACTTTACTGAGTGACATCCGAAGAGCTGAGCACTACGGTATTATGCTTGATTCAACTCCAGATGCTGCACACAGGGAACAAATGTCAGAGATCATAAGATATGTAGAGATAAACTATGAAGAAAAAACAGTTTGTGTGAAAGAAAGTTTCCTTGGACTTATTCAAGTACACCAAAAGGATGCAGCAAGTACTGTAAATGTAACAATGCAGCAGCTGGAGAAAGATCACTTGCCTTTTGAAGACTGTCGTTCTCAGTGTCATGACAATGCTGCTGTCATGTCTGGACACAAATAAGGAGTACAACAAAGACTTGTTACAGTGAACCCTAAAGCAATATATGTGAATTGTGACAACCACTCATTAAATTTGGCTGGGGTTCATTCCGCTAGTCATGAGGTGGTGATGGTCACATTTTCTGGAACTGTGCAGGCAGTGTATGTTTTCTTTTCAAGGTCGACCTATCGATGGGAGACATTGAAGAAGAATTTGCCTATATCTGTGAAAGCTGAATCTGAAACACGCTGATGCAGCTGATGTAGTTCGACCCATACATGAAAATGCGAGGGATTTGGTCCAACTTTTAGAGACCATCGGAAGTGATTTGAATGAGACAACATATACCAGAAGTGAAGCAACACAGCTGTTGAGCAGAATTTTGGCATTTGATTTCTTTGCTGCACTAAGTTTCTGGAACATTTTACTTACCAAGATTGACAGAGTCCAGAAGCGACTGCAGGATCCAAAAATGAATTTCCATGAGGCAGCACAAGATATCCAGGCGTTGCAAGTTTATGATCTTGCTAATCGGGAGGAAATCTGCCAGACATCTATCAAAAAAGCAAAGGAGCTCTGTCATGCTTGGGATGTAAGAACTGACAGACGACGTGGAGTGAAGAAAAAATTGCCTGGTGAAACTGGTGGTGATGTAGGTCTTTCAGCAGAAAATGAGATGCAACGTCTGCTAAAAGGTACTATTGACAGAATGCATAATGAAATGGGCGAACGGTTCATCAGATTGCTTAGCTTGGATTCAAAGTTTGGCTTTCTTTTGGATATTAAGGAGTTGCTATCTACAACCAATGAAGCATACATCACAGAAAGGTGCATTGATGTGGCAAGTTTCTATGACACTGACTTAGATGGCTTGGAACTGTTCAGTGAAATTGTAGATTGCAGAATGCTGCTTAAGACACGAGATGATGTTCTGATCACTAACACACAGGAATTACTTTGTGTCATTGTACAATATGGGGATGAAAGTGTTTTCCCAAACCTTCGGGGTGGCCTTAGATACTGCTGACCATTGCAGTATTAATTGCTAGTTGTGAGCGATCATTTAGTAAATTGAAACTTATCTTGTCGTACCTTGGAACGTCTATGGGGCAAGAAAGGTTGTCGGCTTTGACTCTACTAAGTGTAGAGCAAGAGATCGCAGACAAAATAAACTTTGATGACGTGGTAGATAAATTTTCAGCTGTAAAAGCTAGAAAGATAAATACATTGTGTCGTGCATCAGTACTTGATATCCTTCAATTCATTGTCAACCCTTTTCTTTGGTTTGGTTTTCTGTTATCAATATCTGTCTAATTACCTTTACCCTCTAATAGCTATACCATTTTATTTCCTTGCATATGGTTGATCCTAAGCATCCAGCACTTTAATCTTTTTGTGTTCATTAATTTGCCACATGCTAAAACATTCTCTAAAGAAAAGTGAGGTTTATAATTAGTGAACTAACTCATCTTTGCTCTTATCAGATTTCTTTCCAGGCATTATAACTATTCAGTCTGTACCACAAAATACATTTTTTTCTAATATCAACTTCTATACTGGCAACAATTTGTACATTTTCATGATTTTCTTAGCCCCTGTTTTACTAATGTTTATCTCCTTATCTGTTTAATTTGCCATTTGTCTTTGGTTATTAAGAGTTACTGGTTGCTGTGATGCCTTATTATAGTCTACATTTTATTTATCTTATCAACATTTTGGAATTTGTTTATGAGGGTTAATAATTAATTAATTATATCTATTATTTGTAAAATAAACTATTTTAGTTTGCGAATTTGGTTTGTGTTCTATCATTCCAGAATATTATTATGCTAATTATAATGCTTTGTTTTCAACACAGTATATCTGAAATAATAAAGGCAAACATTTCCTGCCAAGATTAGTACACTCAAATGAAAAGAGCCCTCCCCACCTTTGGGGGCGCCATAATAGACTTTGCCCCCGGGCGCCAACAACCCCACGACGCCACTGACAGAGCCACAGGGATAGGAGACTTTGGCCGCCTCCATTCCCCCCCATTCCTTCCCTCCCTCCCAAGAGAATATAAAGGAAAGGGAGTAAGGGGAAAGTAAGGAAGAAAGGGAAGGGAGGAAGGGGATGAGAGAGAGAGAGAAGGTGATTGAAAGGAAGGGAAGGAAAGGAAGGAAGAGGAAGGGGAAGAGAGAGAAGGGAAGTGAAGGGAAGGAAGGAAAAGGAGAGAGAGAGAGAGAGAGAGTGAAGGGAGGAGAGAGAGAAGGGAAGGAAGGGAGGAAGGAAAAGAGAGAGAAGTGGATGAAAAGTGATGGAAAGGAAAGCGAAGGAAAAGGAAGAGTAGAAAATAAGGGAGGAAGGAAGAGGAAGGGGAAAGAGAGATAAGAGGGGACAAAAAGTGTTGGAAAGGGAAGAGGGGGAGGCGTAATCCTTTCCCTCACCAAACCACATTCTCACACCTCGGCACTTTCCAGATATTTGGAGGAGTACAAGTTGAAGGAACGGTGCACCGACGGAACCATTGTAGCCGTGCCGTGCTCCCTGCCAGACAACACCAACACCACTGCAGGGAAAAAGAAGAAAAAGAAATGTGTGGTGTGTGTATCTCAGGCTGGGAAGGAAGACGCCACATTATCACACCAGGAGGAATCACCCACTGGCCTTCAGAACGGTGGTGTCGGTGAGGGTTTAAGTACAAAGAGGAGGAGAGGTGTGGTGTGTGTGTCTCAGGCTGGGGAGGAAGAGGAAGGAATTGTACAGGAGAAGCAGGAGGAAGCATTTAATGGCCTCACGAATGGTGGTTCTGGTTCAAGTACCGACGTGAGAAAGCAGAGGAAGCAAACTCGAAGGAGAGGGAAGAAGAAGAAGTTGAAGGGAGGCGATGAAGTGGCTGTACCTAAGAGGAAGAACAGGGATGAATAGAACATGAAAAAACACTAGTTACCCCTCACAATGGCAGCGTTGACTCAAATAATGACGTGAGGAAACAGGAAGCAAACCCAAAGGAGAGGGAAGAAGTTGAAGGGAGGCGATGAAGTGGCCGTACCTTAGAGGAAGAACAGGGACAGATAGAACATGAAAAAGCACTAGTTACCCCTCACAATGGCAGCGTTGACTCAAATACTGACATGAGGAAGCAAACCGGAAGGAGAGGGAAGAAGAAGTTGAAGGAAGGCAATGAAGTGGTCGTACCTTAGAGGAAGAACGTGGATGGATACAACATAAAAAAAAAAACACTAGATACCCCTCACAGTGGCAGTGTTGGCTCAAGTATTGACGTGAGGAGACAAACCCGAAGGAGAGGGAAGAAGAAGTTGAAGGGAGGCGATGAAGTGGCCATACCTTAGAGGAAGAACAGGGACAGATAGAACATGAAGGAAGAAGAAAACACTAGTTACCCCTCACAGTGACAGCACTAGTGAAAGGAAGAGAAAGAAGGTGGAACAGGGAGTTGTGTGGCTTGTGTGTGTTGAACTTAAGGAGGCACACACTGCAGGGTTTGAACAGGAAGAAATGCTTACCTCACAATGACAGCACTAGTGAAAGGAAGAGAAAGAAGACAAAATGGAGTTGTGTGGCTTGTGTGTGTTGAACTTAAGAAGGGACACACTGCAGGGTTTGAACAGGAAGAAATGCCACTCACACGACAGCTAGGAAAGGAAAGGCAAGAAGACAAACAGAGGAGTGTGGTGTGGCTTGTGTGTGTTGAACTTAGAAGGGACACACTGCAGGTTTGAACAAAGAAAAACACTTACTGACGATGGCTGAGTGGTCGGTGCCTGGATGCCATGACCCCAAGGACCCAGCCTCAAGTCCCTCCGCAAGACACTGACAATTCTTAACCATCGGCGAGTGGCGGAATATTACCCACATGCTGCCCAGGTCTTCAATCAACCCTGACTTCAGCGACTTCGGTCATGAGGAGCACCGGGGGGCAGCATGGTCCAAGCAGAGTCATACATCACAGCAGCCACTATAAATTCAATTCGCCTGTGCCACGAACGGACTGGGTCTTCCAAGTGGTCCCTCGAGAGAGCCTACTGGTGCTATAGGCAGAGGAGAAGGAAGAGGAAAAATGAAAAGAGGAAGAATTCTGTGCCTTGTGATTTTGGGCTGTGAAGAAGCTGAAGGAAGGCAAAGTAATGGAGGGAAGAGAACAGACAGTCAATTACAACAAGAAGAAGCCCTTTACTAATCTACAGAATGGTGGCACTGCTGAAGGAGAACACAAAGAAACACAAAGGAAGAACAAACAACAGCAGACCTGCTGGTCCTTACGAGGCTGTTTGTGACAAGCTACACTAACCATCTAATCAAAGGTGGAAGATGAAGGACAGCAAGGCGAAGGCCTCCACCCCCCCATCCCTGCAGCCAAAGCTGGCAGGAAAGGAAAAAGAACCATGCAGCATGGAAAAACTGCATGGAAATTATGTAGGAAAGAGGAAAGAACTGCCATTACTGCTACCACTAACTGGGCGATAAAAGCGGACAAGGACAAGAGGAAAGAAGGAAGAAGAGGAAAAAGGAAAGAGAAAGAAATCTGTGCCTTGTGAATTTTATGCTGTGACAGTTACAATAGGAATTACACTTACTCTCCTTCACAGTGCTGGCATGTGCTCAAATTATGACATACAAAGGAAACAGTCGCCTTACAAACACTTCTCCCTCCCTCTCCCTCCCTCCCAGCCAAACACTATCATGGAGCCATCTGGTCCCATGAAGCACTAGTGGAAACAATCGCCTTCACCATTACTTTTTCCTGTCTCTCCACTCTTACAAACACTTCTCCCTCCCTCTCCCTCCCTCCCAGCCAAACACTATCATGGAGCCATCTGGTCCCATAAAGCACTAGTGGAAACAATCGCCTTCACCATTACTTTTTCCTGTCTCTCCACTCTTATAAACACTTCTCCTCCCTCCCTCCCTCCCAGCCAAGCACTGTCATGGAGCCATCTGGTCCCATAAAGCACTAGTATTTTTAGAATGGCAAAAACATGTATAATGAGCTCACAGCGAAACAGTGCGCGCGACCTTTTGTATACTCGGACTTTTGTCGCGGCGGAAAACATACATGATATACAGACAAACAGACAACATTGAGGGGAGGTGATGAAAAGGCGATCCCTTCAACTTGACGGGGGTGGAAGGAAGTGTGAGAGATGAAGAAGGAAGGAGAAAGAAAACATCCCATCACAACACTGGTGCTAAGAAAAGACAAAGAAGAAAAGTAAAATAAGAAAGAAAGGTGTAGCTTGTGGCTCTCAGGAATGTTAGTTAGGCTGTGACACTTGCAATAGAGAAAACACTTTAGTGGTGGCGTGGACTCAAATTCTGACTCACACAAAGAACAGCTGAAACAAATGTGAAATAAAGTATGTGTGTGTGTGTGTGTGTGTGCCTATTTGCAGTATACAGGGCCTCAGCTCAAGCATGGTCAGTCCTGTCTCCCAATCTATATTTGTCTAGCTTTTTCTTCATTTTCTGATCACTGCCCGCCTCAACAAGGTCTTTGCTTAGTCCATTCCATGTGTCCACACTCATGTATGGAAAACTGCATGTCTTTCAAACAAGTCCCCTTTCTCAATTTCTTACTGTGTCCTCTTAGTTGCCTCCTCCCTTCCATCGCGATTAAATCATTTCTATCCAACACTTCCATGCCACTCGTATTCTCTCATAAAAATTACATCTCATCCCTTCTCCATTTCATACAAGATAACCATCATATTTTTTTAACATTTCGGCGCCCAAGCACACAGATTCGACAAGGCTTTCGTATGAGTTGTGGGAGGCGTTTCCAGGGGTAGTTTCATGGCCCTGGTGGTAGTTTGACCCTTCTTCTGTAACAGGAACTTGAAATACCACCCTTTAGAGCCCGACTGATCTCCTTTTATGCCTTTGGAAATAGTTGATGTGAGGTGTTTGAGAATACCAACCTTCTTAGTATCTCCATCTCTCCAGTGCTTTCATCTCCTTTATGACAATCTTCTCTCACTTAAAAACTAATTCTCATCCTTCTCCAATTTCCTATAAGACTTAGTGTAGCTCTTTGATCTCAATGTAATGAACTCCATCTCTTTGATCCTTTCCTCTCTTCCTTCTCATATTCTTTCGAGTTCTCTTTAGAGGGAGAATTAAAGGTTGGAAGCTGGACTCTGAACTCAGACCCTCAGAGCTCATCATTCACCACTTCCAGCCGTTGTGTAATATAGTGGTATTTGTAGAAGTAGTAGTAATAGTAGTATCAGGTCCTCTGCATGCTTCTAATATATTCCAAATTTCTTCTTTTCTCTTATTTTTACATCATATTTCTCTCTCCTCTGTGCCGGCTCCATTCAAACAAGACTTTCTGTATCTCCATATTTATTCAGTTAACTTACATTGTGTTTACATTAATGCAAGAGAGAGAGAGAGAGAGAGAGAGAGAGAGATTATTTATGTGTCGGAGGGTCTTGTGTCTGTGGGGTTTGTAAACATACTGTGGGGCCTGTGGCTGAGAGAGAGAGAGAGAGAGAGAGAGAGAGAGAGAGAGAGAGAGAATTATTTGTGTCAGGGGATCATGTGTCTGTGGGGTTTGTAAACATACTGTGGGGTGACATCCTGTGGGGCCTGTGGCTGAGAGAGAGAGAGAGAGAGAGAGAGAGAGAGAGAGAGATTTATGTCACTCAGCATTGCACTGTCACTATCAGGCTGCTCCTAACGTGCCACTCACTGGAGGTCAGTGATCAGGTGTGTGCAGCCAGGCTTGGGCGCCAGATTTGACCCAATGTGGACAAATTTCCCACGTCCACACATGAGGTCAATCTGCCGCCCATGCCTGGCTGCAGACACCCACCCTAATCAGTGCGCTGCTAACACGTCCGCTGCGATTGGCACAGATTTGGCTTTCACTAGTAGCCTGATAACATATACTCCCAGGTCTTTCTCTGCCTCTGTGGTGGATAGTGGAGTGTTTCCCATGTGGCTTCCCATGTGGCATTGGTATGCTGGATATCCCCTCCCAAGGTGCAGTACTTTACATTTTTCTTCATTGGATTGTAGCAGCCACTTTTTGTTCCATTCCTGTTGCTTGGTGAGGTCTCCTTATAGGAAATCCGCAGTCAAGGGGTTAACGGTGACAGCATCGTCTTGGTGCCAGCCAGACAGTGACAGATCCCAGGGCAGCCAAACAGTGACATAAACTGCTGTGGGAAGCTTTAAAATTGGTGCATCAGGAATGAGAGCATTTCAAGCTTACGACACATATCCCTTACATCAAATCAAAATATATTAGTATTTCCATGAGAGAGAGAGAGAGAGAGAGATTCCTTTTCCCAACTCAGACTTTGGTGAAGAGATTAAATTTGTATTAGTATTAAGTAAATAAATAAATGATAGAAAAAAATGGCTTGAGTCTAGGCCCCTGAGAGAGAGAGAGGGAGAGTGTTGTGCTTGCCACTCATCTTTTTCTTGTATATTTGAATTCGTGAAGCATCAGTGACGAGGCAATAACGGTTTAAAATCTCAAAGTGTGTACCTCACAGTGCTGGGGATGGACCCGGACCCTTGCAATAAAAGTTGGGGCAGCACATCAACTGAGTCCCTTATGAGCTCCTCCTCTTCCTCCTCCTCCTACTTATCCTCCTCCAGATCCCCTTCCTCCTCCTCCTGTATAATATGGAAGCAGAAGAAAGTGTAAATGAAAGTAAAGGAGTGTATTGAACAAGTGCATTAGTCTCATTATCTGTCATCATTCCCTCAATGTCCACACTGTTAGGCTGGCACGTCAGGTGTAGTGCCGCAGAATTGGCCCCTGGCACGATGGTTGAGTTCGCTTGCTGCCCTGGCTTGTACCCTGAAGGCCTGGGTTCCCTCAGTGCACGTACGAGACTAGTGAAACATTATTATTATTGTTATTGGTATTATCTGTCATGGAAATACACAAGAATGACAAAACTAATGCATCTTCAATATACACCCATACCTTAATATACTTTCTCTTGCATGCAAATTATAGGGGAAGGAGAAGGGAAGATTTAGAAGAGGAAAAATAGGAGGAGGAGGAACTAAGGAAAAATATTATAGATGAGGATTTGTATGAGAGGAACAAAGGAAAAAAACATAGAAAATAAAAAAGAGGAGGAGGAGGAGGAACAGAAAAGGAGGTGTAGTGAAAACTGTGAAAAGAGAAATATAAGAAAGACGTAAGTTTAGAAGAGGAGGAGGAACAGAGGAAGAAAATTATAGCTAGAGGAGGATCCGTAAGAGGAGAAATGACGGACGAAAATAAATGATGGAAATAGAGAAAACAAGGAAGAGGAGGAGAAGGAGGAGGAAGAGAGAAGTATAAGAAAGACATAAGTTTAGAAGAGGAGGAGGAGGAGGAGGAGGAGGAAAAGTAGGAGAAGAAACGAAGGATAAAATTAAGGAAGGAAATAGAGAAAACAAGGAGGAGGAGGAGGAAGAGAAGTATAAGAAAGACATAAAATTACAAGAGGAGAAGAGGAGGAGGAGGACAAGTAGGAGAAGAAACGAAGGATAAAATTAAGGAAGGAAATAGAGAAAACAAGGAGGAGGAGGAGGAAGAGAAGTATAAGAAAGACATAAGATTACAAGAGGAGAAGAGGAGGAGGAGGAGGAGGACAAGTAGGAGGAGAAACGAAGGAAGAAAACTAACGATGGAGATATAGAAAAAAAAGGAAGAGGAGGAGGAAAAACGGAGAAAAGGAAAATTATATATAAAAAATGAGAAGAAGAAATAATAAGCTTGAGAATAAAGGAAGAAAAGGCAAAAAGGGGGAGAGAGGAAGGAAGAGGAGAAGTAGAAAGGAAAAAGACAGGAGAGGAAGAGGAGGGGTCAAAGAAGGATGAGGAGGAGAAGGAGCAAAGGAAGAAAAGTAAGAAAGGAAAAAGGAAGGAGGAGGAGGAGGAGGAGGAAAAAGTAGAAAGGAAAGAGAGATAAATGAGAGAAAAATGAATCCTATAGGAAGAGGAGAGGGAGGGGAAGCGGTAAAGAAGGAGGAGGAGGAGGAAGACGGAAAAAGAATGACATATATTAGAAAAGAAGAAAAATAAAGGAAAGAAGAAATAAATGGCAAAGTAATATAGGAAGAAAAATAAGTAGAAGAAGAAGAAAAAGAAGAAGAGGAGAAGAAAATATATATTAGGAAGGAGGAAAAACACGGAGAATGAGAGAGAAGATATAGTAAAAGAGGAGGAGGAGGAGGGAGGAGGAGGAGGAAGAGGAGGAGGAGGAAGCCTGCAAACATTACTACTACTTCACACCAGCTACTACTTCAACTACTACTAATACAACTACAACTACAACAACAACAACTACTACTACTACTACTACTACTACTACTACTACTATTACAACTACAACTACAACAACAACAACTACTACAACTACTACTACTACTACTACTACTACTATTACAACTACAACAACAACTACTACTACTACTACTTCAACAACTACTACTACTACTACTACTACTATTACAACTACAACTACAACAACAACAACAACACCTACTACTACTACTACTACTACTACTACTACTACTACTACTACTACTATTATTATTATTACTACTAGCACTACTGCTGCTATTACTACCACTACTACATGGATTTCACTAGAGTAAGGTCTGTATATAATTCTTGCTGTGGTGGTTCAGCTCCTGGTATCTCATTCCCTCCCTCATTCTTGTTGTGATTCTGTTGTCTCATTCGACCATTCTTGCTGTGGTTCCAATGCACATTCATTCACTCTATTCCCGTCACTGCCTGTTGCTTACAGCCCGCCTTGCCTGTGAAGGGAAGGATGTGTGAACCATCTGTATGTTACGGGAAGAATGTGTGAACCATCTGTATGTTACGGGAAGAATGTGTGAACCATCTGTATGTTACGGGAAGAATGTGTGAACCATCTGTATGTTACAGGAACAATATGTGAACCATCTGTATGTCATGGAAGAATGTGAACCATCTGTATGTTACGGGAAGAATGCGTGAACCATCTGTATGTTACGGGAAGAATGTGTGAACCATCTGTATGTTACGGGAAGAATGTGTGAACCATCTGTATGTTACGGGAAGAATGTGTGAACCATCTGTATGTTACGGGAAGAATGTGTGAACCATCTGTATGTTACGGGAACAATGTGTGAACCATCTGTATGTTACGGGAAGAATGTGTGAACCATCTGTATGTTACGGGAACAATGTGTGAACCATCTGTATGTTACGGGAACAATGTGAACCATCTGTATGTTAAGGGAAGAATGTGTGAATCATCTGTATGTTAAGGAAAGAGTGTGAACCATCTGTATGTTAAGGGAAGAGTGTGAACCATCTGTATGTTAAGGGAAGAGTGTGAACCATCTGTATGTTAAGGGAAGAATGTGTGAACCATCTGTATGTTACGGAAGAATGTGTGAACCATCTGTATGTTACGGGAAATGTGTGAACCATCTGTATGTTACGGGAACAATGTGTGAACCATCTGTATGTTACAGGAAGAATGTGAATTCATCTGCCAACATGGAAGTTAGCGTGAACCATCTGTATGTTACAGGAACCATTCAATGTTATGGGGGAAGGAACCATCTGTATGTTACGGGGGAAGTGTGAACCATCTGTATGTACAGGAAGAATGTGTGAACCATCTGTGTAATGCAATACGGGAAGAATGTGTGAACCATCTGTATGTTACAAGAATGTGTGAAACCATCTGTATGTTACGGGAAGAATGTGAACCATCTGTATGTACATGGAAAGAATGTGTGAACCATCTGTATGTTACGGGAACAATGTGTGAACCATCTGTATGTTACGGGAACAATGTGTGAAACCATCTGTATGTTACAGGAAGAATGTGTGAACCATCTGTATGTTACGGGGAACAATGTGAACCATCTGTATGTTACGGGAACAATGTGTGAACCATCTGTGGTTGTTATTGGTGGAAGAATGATGTGAACCATCTGTATGTTATGGGAAGAATGTGTGAACCAATCTGTATGTTACATGGAAGAATGTGTGAACCATCTGTATGTTACGGGGAAGAATGTGTGAACCATCTGTATGTTACAGGAACTACTCAGCAGTTACAAGAATGTGAACCATCTGTATGTTACAGGAAGAATGTGTGGAACCATCACCAGCATGTATACATGGGAAGAATGTGTGAACCATCTGTATGTTACAGGAAGAATGTGAACCATCTGTAGTAACATGGGGGAAGTGTGAACCATCTTTATGTTACGGGAAGAATGTGTGAACCATCTGTATGTTACGGGAACAATGTGAACGACAGGTCACGGGAAGAATGTGAACCATCTGTATGTTACGGAGGGAGGAACCATCCAAAGGTGTTAAGGAACACAGAACCATCCAGCAGGGGGAAGAATGTGTGAACCATCTGTATGTTACGGGAAGAATGAGTGAACCATCTGTATGTTACAGGAAGAATGTGAACCATCTGTATGTTACGGGAAGAATGTGTGAACCATCTGGTATGTTACGGGAAAGAATGTGTGAACCATCTGTATGTTACGGGGGGGAAGTGTGTGAACCATCTGTATGTTACGGGAAGAATGTGTGAACCATCTGTATGTTACAGGAAGAGCCAGGAACCATCCAGTGTCACGGGAAGAACATCTTGTATAAGGTTAGCGAGTGTGTGAACCATCTGTATGTACAGGAACAATGTGTGAACCATCTGTATGTTACGGGAACAATGTGAACCATCTGTATGTTACAGGAAGACAATATGTATGAACCATCTGTATGTTACAGGAACAATGTCCATTCAGCACATGGAAATATTGTGTGTCACCATTCGGGAACAACAGTGAACCATCTGTATGTGCAGGAGGAAACAATGTGGAACCATCTGTATGTTACAGGAAAGTAGAATGTGTGAACCATCTTAAGGGAGAAAACATGGGAACCATGTGTATGCTGAAATCATATCTGAACCATCTATAAAATATGGAACAATGTGGAATCACCTATGTTATGGAGGAACAATGTGTGAACCATCTGTATGTGCTAAACAATATGCGTGGAAATCCATCTGTATGTTGCAGGAACAATGTGTGAACCATCTGTACATGGGCAAGTATGTGCACTAAAGCGTTACGAACAATGTGAACCATCTGTATATTAGGGAAGTATGAGAACCATCCACATGTTACAGGGTAGTATGTGAACCATCTGTATGACAGGGAACAAGTGTGCTTGAACCATCTGTATGTTACCCATGGAAGAATGTGTGAACCATCTGTAAGGAAAAGGGAGGGAATATGTAAAAGGAACCATCTGTATGTTATGGGAGGGACAATGTGAACCATCTGTGTTATGGGAGGGAACAATGTGTGAATTCAAGGCAGTGGGAGGAAGGTGTAAACCATTCATGTTAAGGGAACAATGCAATCCATCTGTATGTTACAGGAGGGCAACAATGTGTGAACCATCTGTATGTTAAGGGAGAGGGAACAATGTGTGAACCATCTGTATGTTACGAGAACAATGTGTAAGAACTATCTGTATGTTATGGGAGGGAAGTGTGTGAACCAGACCATTCAAAAGGGAGGGAAGCGTGTGAAACTATTCCGTGGAAGACAAGGGGAGGAAGTGTGTGAACCATCTGTGTTGTGGAGGAAGTGGTAAACCATTCAGCAGCAGGAGGAAGGAAACCATTCATAAGGAACATGGGAACAATGTGAACCATCTGTATGTTACAGGAAGGGAAGTGTGTGCCAACCATCTACAGGTATGTTACAGGAACAATGTGTGAACCATCACCATGTTACAGGGAGGGCAGTGAACCATCTGTATGTTATGGAGGGAAGTGTACATTCAGCAGGGAGGAAGTGTGTGAACCATCTGTATGTTACGGAAGGGAAGTGTGTGAACCATCTGTATGTTACAGGAAGGGAAGTGTGTGTATCCATCTGTATGTTACAGGAACAATGTGTGAAACCATCTGTATGTTACAGGAATAATGTGTGAACCATCTGTATGTTATGGAATCCACCTACAAAACATGAGGGAAGTGTGTAACCATCTGTATGTTATGGGAGGAAGTGTGTAACCATCTGTATGTTACGGGGAGGAAGTGTGTGAACCATCTGTATGTTACAGGAGGAAAGTGTGTGTGAACCATCTGTGGCGTTACCCAGGAGGGAATGTGTGAACTATCTGTATGTTATGGGAACAATGTGTGAACCATCTGTATGTTACAGGAACAATGTGTGAACCATCTGTATGTTATGGGAAGGAAGTGTGGAACCCATCTGTATGTTACAGGAACAATGTGTGAACCATCTGAAGTATGTTACAGTGGGAGGAAGTGTGTGAACCATCTGTATGTTATGGGAACAATGTGTGTAACCATCTGTATGTTAAAGGGAGAAGTGTGAACCATCTGTATGTTAAGGAACAAGTGTGAACCATCTGTATGTTACAAAGGAATGTGTGAACCATCTGTATGTTACGGGAACAATGTGTGAACCATCTGTATGTTATGGGACGGAAGTGTGAGAACCATCTGTATGTTACGGAGGAAAGTGTGTGTGAACCATCTGTATGTTACAGGGGAACAATGTGTGAGACCATTCTGTATGTTATGGGGAGAAGTGTGTGTGAGACCATCTGTATGTTACAGGAACAATGTGTGAACCATCTGTATGTTACGGAACAGTGTGTGAACCATCTGTATGTTATGGGAGGAAGTGTGAAGTGTGTGAACCATCTGTATGTTACGGAAGAACAATGTGTGAACCATCTGTATGCTAATATGGGAATAATGTGTGAACCATCTGTATGTTACGGGAACAATGTGTGTGGAATATCTGTATATGTTATGGGAAGAAGTGTGTGAACCATCTGTATGTTACATGGGGAACAATGTGCTTGAACCATCTGTATGTTACAGGAATAGGGTGAAACCATCTGTATGAAATACGGGGAACAATGTGTGAACCATCTGTATGTTACAGGAGGGAAGTGTGTGAACCATCTGTATGTTACAGGAACAATGTGTAGACCATCTGCTTATGTTACCTTGGGAAGAATGTAGCCAGGTACATCTGTATGTGGAGGAACAATGTGTGAACCATCTGTATGTTGCAGAGAACAATGTAGCCCAGAGCCCATGTATGTTACAGGAGGAAGTGTGTGAGAACCATCTGTACATGTTACAGGAGGAAGGTGTGAACCATCTGGTATGTGCATGGAACAAGTGTGGTGGCCAGACCATTCTGGTTGTGCATGGAGGGATGTGTGTGAACCATCTGGTATGTTACGGGAGGACAATGTGTGAACCATCTGTATGTAAACACAGGAGTGGAAGTGTGTGAAGACCATCTGTATGTTATGGCAGGAACAATGTGTGAACCATCTGCAGTATGTTACGGGAGGGACAGTGTGTGAACCATCTGCTTAATGTTACAGGAGGGAAGTGTGTGGAACCATCTCACAGTATGTTGCAGGAACAATGTGTGAACTATCTGTAACACAGGAGGGAAGTGTGTGAACCATCTGTATGTTATGGAAGAATGTGAGCCATGTGCAAGGTATGAGCCATCTGTATGTTGCAGACAATGTAGACCATCCTGTATGTACAGGAGGAAGTGTGTAGACATCTGTATGTTACAGGGAAGAATGTGAACCATCTGTATGGGAACAATGTGTGAACCATCTGTATGCAGGAGAGGGAAGTGTGTGACCATCTGTATGTTGCAGGAACAGTGGGGGCGTGAACCATCTGTATGTTATGGGAGGGAAGTGTGTGAACCATCTGTATGTTACGGGAACAATGTGTGAACCATCTGTATGTTATGGGAGGGAAGTGTGTGAACCATCTGTATGTTACAGGAGGGAAGTGTGTGAACCATCTGTATGTTATGGGAGGGAAGTGTGTGAACCATCTGTGCTTATGTTATGGGAGGAAGTGTGTGAACCATCTGCTTGTATTCAGGGGGAGGGAAGTGTGTGTAACCATCTGTATGTTATGTGGGAGGGAATGTGTGTGAAACCATCTGTATGTTATGGGAGGGAAGTGTGTGAACCATACTGTATGTTACAGAAGAAGAAGTGTGAACCATATCTGTATGTTACGGGAGTGGAAGTGTGTGAACCATCTGTGCTTATGTTACAGGAGAGGAAGTGTGTGAACCATCTGTATGTTACCCAGGAACATACGGGAGGGAAGCGTGTATGTGAGACCATCTGTATGTTATGGGAGGAAGTGTGTGAACCATCTGCTTATGTTGCATGGAGGGAAGTGTGTGAAACCATCTGTATGTTGCATGGGAGGGAAGTGTGTAGACCATCTGTATGTTATGGAGGAAGCGTGAATATCGCTGTCATCGCTTAAAAATTAGATGAAAACTGCTTTGATCTTTTACCATAACTAAGAACAGAGAGGCCAATGAGGAAGGTGAATGAGATAGGAAGAAAGAATGAGAAAAATGGAGAAAAGTGAGACTAAGGAGGAAGTGTTTTTTTTTTTTGTTACGGAAAGGAAACAGCTCATGGGTAAACAAATAATAAACTAATTTCTGTACTGCTCCTGTAAAAGAAGTTTGAAAGGAGAGAGAGAGAGAGAGAGGTTGGCAATATTTTGATGGAGGCGTCTGGAAGGAGAGGGTGAATTCTTTTAAAAGGAGAGGGATCCTGTAATCTTAGAAAGGCAACAGAATGCTGCCTACCTCCCGTTCACCCGGCTCGTTGGGTTATCACGAGTGTGAGTCGGATATAAAAAATTTTCTGACCTGACCCAGAAAATTTTAAGGTTACGACCTGACTCCACATCCATGTAAACAATCCACATCGGCAGAGGGACGCAGTGTCTTTTATTAATTATCTATCACGTTTGAACACAGCCTGGCGCGAGACAAGCCCACGGCTTTAGTAAGTTATCCTCAAGAAACTGAACGCGATTTAGAAAAAAGTGCAATCCCACGAAGGACACCACGTGACCTCAGAGAACCTTGTCTAGGTAATAATAGGTAACAGTACATTTTTTCCGTTCAAAAAAATATCAGTAAAATACAAATGATATCTGCAAATGAACCCAATCACCCCAAACCAATCTATAACAGATTTATTACTTTACCTAGTAGCTAATTTTCTATAAATAAAAAATAAAAATGCCATGAAGAGCTCCTCTGAGACGCTCCTCTGAAAATATAACCTGAAACAAAACACACACATTATCGGGCAAAATAGTTAAACACTCACCACTCCAACGAGGCTCAGATGTGTGTGTGTGTGTGTGTGTGTGTGTGTGTGTGTGTGTGTGTGTGTGTGTGTGTTTCACCACGGCCTGATCACGATATGGGTTCGTCATCGCCAACAATTATATATATTAAGAAGCTTCCTGACCCGGCAAGCTGATTATATCAATCACTGGGTACTGCGAGGTTCACACACCACACCCCTTGATCCTCCTTGCTCATGGGGACAGTAACTGCCTCGCCCTTGCACATGCCGGCAGCTAAGCCTGGCAGCACAGAGCTAACTACACGCCACTGAAGCGGTGTGTGTGTGTGTGTGTGTGTGTGTGTGTGTGTGTGTGTGTATGTGTGTGTGTGTGTGTGTTACTCTCTGTTGTAGAAATATCAATACAACATGGTGTGTGTGTGTGTGTGTGTGTGTGTGTGTGTGTTACAGTAAAATGAGGTAACCTAATCAATCAATCGCCCGCCCACCCTCCGACGCCACCCCTGGGGTCCCTCCGGACAAGTTCCATGCCGGCCCCCTCCATCCCGCGGCTGCCTCTATGGCAGGATCCGTCGACCTGCTCAAGCCACGAACTCTGTGGGCGTCCCCTGCCCCTCCACTCGGGATGGCTGTGAAACAACCTGGTAGTCCAGGATCCAGGCCATATCCGTAAAAATGGTTAGCACGCAGTTTTACTCGCAGAAATAGGTTCACAGTAGCTAATGAATGATAAGTTGTTGGCAGACATTTCACTCTTTGACATTTTCTTATTCTGGCGGCCATTTTAAAAAAATGAAATTGTCATATAATAATCTCCTATATAAGCATTTTGCAAATAATAAACTATCAGTCAATCAATCAATCAACCGGAACCAAATAACTCCGTAAAATACTCATCTTTAAATAACTCTTTGATGTAATCAGACATTTTGGGTAAGAGAACATTTTAGGTTACTGTGAAAAAACATACAAAAGTTGAATGTTCAAATTAAAATCTCAAATTTAGATTTTAGGAGTCTGTCTGATGTTGTGGGAGATTGCATTCGGCCTAATATGCTGCATTTGGCGACATTTTAGCTCAGATGATGGCTACCCAACGCCTTTCTTTGTGGATCTTCTTCATAATGGAACTAAAGAAGCTTCAATTCCAGCGGTTCATCTGAACGTCAGCGAAAGCAGTCCGCGCCAGAAGGACAGATGCATCGTGTGTCAAAAGAAAAAATGTACAAAGCTTTCCTCAACTGACGGTGAACATAAACGGTTACGTGAGGCGGCATTTTTAAGAAAAGATGATGTGTTTAATCGGCTGAAGTTAATCCCAGAAACTGAGAAGTTATATTCTCATCACTATTCAAAATTAACAAGTCCCAACTGTTATTCAGGGTCGGCTTCTGGGCAGCGTGCCACGTGCCCGTAGAGTTGGAGCGCTGAAAATTACCGATCATATAGGTAATATGCCTCCATTCAGTCTCATGGAGTAATCGCCGGTTTATCACAGCCGTTCCCGTGATATATCATGATTTTGCCTAAGGGCCCTAGGCAGTCTATTTTCAAACGCATCCCTTCATCTCTCCAAGTCACTATTCAGTGTCCATGTCTCACAGCCATAGAGTAAGACAGGGAGCACAAGGGACTTGAAGATCTGGATCTTTGTCCTTCTGCACAGGTATCGACAATGCCATATACTCATGCTCAGCGAGTCCATAACACCGTGGGCCAGACCAATCCGCCGAAAAACTTCCTGGCGAGACTCACCGTTGTTATGAACTACGCTACCAAGGTATGTGAAATCTTTCGAGATCTCAACGTCCTCGCCACACGCATGAACAGACTGTACTGTGTCATCCAGCAAGCCTCCAAACACCTGTACCTTGGTCTAGTCCAAGGAGACCTTAAGTTCCAAGGTCTTCGCCTCCTCGTGCAGTGCCTCGAGAGCCATCACCAAAACCTCCAGCGGCACCGCCAGGATTACTGCATCATCGGCAAAAACAAGGTCGGTGACCCTGGTATTGCCAATGGATGCTCCACAATGACTGGTACACAACTCTGCCTAGTATGGTAGTACCCAGTCCACACAAGTGTTGAAAAGCGATGGGGCAACGACACAGCCCTGCCTCACTCCCGCATTCACGGAAAAGAAGCTGGACAACAGCACTTTGTCCCAGAATACAGGCCAGTCAGCAAACCAATAGTCCTCGCAGGAATCCCACGGAGTCGCAGAGGATCCCAGAGTGCCCCGCGATGCACTGAGTCAAACGCCTTCTTGAGATCGACATAGGCTGCAAGCATCCCCTGTCGAAACTCACGTCGGCGCTCCACCAGTACACGAAGCGCTAGGATACCGTCAGTTGTCGACTTACCAGGCATGAAACCAGGTCTCTGCAGCTTCAGCAGCTGACTGAAAATCTGCATCAGCAATAGGCGGGCGAGCACCTTGCCTGGCACACTGAGCAGTGTAATACCACGGTTGATGTTGCAGTTGTTGCAGAACAACGAAGTCTCGCCAGGAAGTCTTACGGCGGATTAGCCTGGTCCACGGTGTTATGGAATCGCTCAACACGAGTATATGGCGTTGTTGATACCTGTGCAGAAGGACAGAGATCCAGATCTTCAAGTCCATTGTGCTCCCTGTCTTACTCTATGGCTATGAGACATGGACACTAAATGGGGACTTGGGGAGGTGGATTGATGCCTTTGGTAATAAGTCTCTACGCAGAATCATGGGATATCGCTGGAATGACCTTGTCAAACCGGTGACTACTCCGTGAGACTGATTCACGGCTATTACCTGCATAGTTCGTCAACGCCAACTCCGGCTATACGGGCACGTGGCACGCTACCCATAAACCGACCTTGCTCATCGGGCTATCTCTGTAAAGCCCCGTTCACACTGTGCCGACCCTTGGCCACGACAACACAGCGACTTCTGCATTTGACAAGTCAATTCCACACTCCAAGAATTTTTTGGCGACTTGGTGTCGGCTACCATGGTTGCCGACTGTTTGGGACATTCGGCCAACTTGTTGGCAGAATGTCTGCGACATGCTGCCAACTAATCTCAAGACGAGTCTCAACGGTCAATTTTTTAAATGATGTCTACAACAACCACGAATCTGCCGGCTGATTGGCCGACAGTCGTCTTGACTGTCAACTGGTGGCCGACAAGCTGGTCGACAGTTGCCAAGGAGTTGGCCGACGATCTTCATGACGGTCTTCGCGACTGTCTTGGCGACTGTCTTGGCGGCACCTTGCCGTTTCAAAGTGTCATCGATCATACCAATGTTGATCTGTTCACATTCGTGAAAACCATTAAGCATTTGTAAAACATCTGGATCAGTTTTCTCGGAGGCGACGTTTTCAAGAGAGAACATATAAGGGTGGAAAAGTCTTTCGTAGGATTTGCCAGCAAGAAGGGATTCGCTTTGTTGCCCTTTTTGACGCCGAAATTACTTTCTCGTGTTTAGTAATGTCTCATGGTGGGGGAAACCAAATCAGACTGCACACAGGGCGGGGTCTGACTAAACTATTGTTGGAGCGGAAGTGATACATCTTTATTCTTGAACAAAAGTTTTTTAATGAAGCTCCATTCGTTTCGCTTTGATTTTACAGCGTATCGATGCATTGATGGAGAATTTGGAGGTCTGACGCGATTTTAATCCCTCTGAGGTCCTGGGAACGCATTGGAACGCTTGTATTTATCGCCGCGTATTTCGTAATCGAACTTCTTTATTTTTTTATTCCAACTTGAAGGGGGACCCGGCACTTGGTTCACGTTAAGGGCATCTCCCTATTTATCTGACCGAGTTGAATTTTGCAGAATCCTCTTGGAGGCTTTGTTGTTCTTCGTCAGTGAGAAACCGAGTTACCAATCTTTTGTGTCGTCTGCAGATTTCATTTAATGCGATTATTGAGTCCAAGATCCACGTCGCTGATGTAATAATGAAGAGCACTGGGCACAAGAACTCAGCCCTGAGGGACCCCACTATCGGCTGACCGGAGCCTCCACTTGAGTCAAATCCATCAATCACTCACTTTGTTGTCTGTTGCCTTCAACCAATTCGCGATGACCATTGGTTTCATTTGATCATCAATGCCTATTTGCTTTTAATTTATAAAGTAACGTATGATGATGGGGCTTTATCAAACGCTTTCTCTGAATCAAGATAGGACTACATGTCCAAATGATTTGTCACGTCATAAATTGAGAAGAGATCAAAAGATTGTAAAAGGTCAGTAGGTTTGACAGGCATGATCTTTGTGTTCACGGAAGCTTCGTTGTGAATCCTCAATTAATGAGTGGCTTCAAGGTAACTCACAATTTCGTGATCTCTAATTAGTGCTCTCGAGTAGTTTACCTGCCAACTGAAGTTAGACTAATGGTTTGGTGGTACCTTGCATTTTTTTGTCTCCTTTCTAAAAATCGGTGTCATGTTAGCCGCTTTTCCAATCCGAAGGGGACGATGCCTTTGTCGCGGCGACATATTGAATACGGCAGTGAGGTGGTGATAGTATCTCGGCTCTTTGTGGCCCTTAAGAAGCTATAGGATATACTTTGTCGGGTCCGGATTTTATTTGTTTTAAGTGAATGGAGAGTTTTTAAGGACTTCAATATCGGTTGTTATTTGCAAAATTAGGCAATGCATGTACTCGAGAGATTTATAACATTAGTACTGGTGTTGGTGGTGGTGGGGAGGAAGACTGGCTAGTATTAAAACACCGAGGAAAAGTAATTGTTTAAGAGGTTTGCAATGTGTTAGCTGTCAGCGTCACTTTCAGTGCAACCGTCGCCGTTTGTTAAAGGTCCAATCCCAATTCTTTGATCGCCTTTCAAGTACGGTGCGAATTGAAGAAAGATGTCGGATTATTTATACAGGCCATTGCAACATTTCTTCATATCTATGCTTTGCCTGACCTACTAGTCTTTTTACTCGTCGTTCCGGCTCATCATCGGCTATATAAAAATCTAATGCGTTTCCCGGGCGTAGTTTTGCTCCTCGCTTCTTTTTAACCTGTGAAACAATTTTCTCTCATTGACTGATTGTTTAATTTCGCTATTAAACCACGGTGGGCTTTATTAGTGTTAATTCGCTTCTCGCATCAAGGGGAAAAATGTGTTCTGCTGAGTGAGTAAGTGATTTTAAGGCTTAGCCAGGCTTCCTCTACATTGCCGGTCATCTGATAGTTGTATTTCGTTAGTTTTCGTCGATTTCACGAAGTTAGCCTTTTGAAATTGGGCAATTTTACTTTATTTTCAGTCACTGATGATTGAGCTTAAAGTCGACGCGCACTAATTCTATGATCGTAAAGAACTGAGGTGTTCTCCTACCGTGACATTACTGAGTAGGTTATCTTTAGTCGTTATAACAAGGTCGAGTATAGTTATTTTGCCGAGTTGGCTCAGAAACCATTCATGGCTTAGATAATTTTCTTCTTCAGAAATTCGATCATTCTATGACTCCGCCTTCTGTACCCGGACAGTGTCGCCCAGTCGATATGGGGAGCAATAAAGTCTCCAATATCAGTGAGTCGTTGTTATTAAGTGACTGCCTTTAAGACGCTGTACATTTGTTAGGTCGTCATTGAGTGATTGCCTTATGGAGGTCTGTAGGTGACAGATATATTTAAATTCGACTTTTGCAATGTTTACTCGCACGCACAAATGTTCAACGTTACTGTTTCCGGTGTTTTGTCAGCGGGTCAAATAGCTTTTGACATAAAGTGGCGACGCCACCGCCTCTACGGTTTACACGATCTTTGCTGAAGAGTCTCGTAGCCATCTATGCTGTATTCGGAACTAAATCAATATCTGTGGTGTCGATAAATGTTTCGGTTATAGCAGTATTATGTCAAAATTCCTTCTGTTAAAGCAAAGACATCTCAGTTCATCAAATTTGTTTTTAGGGTTACGCGATTGAAACTAAGGATTTTAAGTTATCTAGAGGCTTGTAACAGAGGTGGTGGTACTTTGGGATCACGGTTACGGGTTTGTTGTGATGCACGGCGTCTATTTACACGGGCGGGGTGGAGGGACGTGGCCGTGACTCGTTTTTGCTCGGATGACACGACTGCTTCGTTGAGGAGCCTTCCGAAGTCTGGCTGCTCTGATGGGAGAAAGGCAATCTGGTCCCTGTGGAAGAGCGAGAGAGAGAGAGAGAGAGAGAGAGAGAGAGAGAGAGAGAGAGAGAGAGAGAGAGAGAGAGAGAGAGAGAGAGAGAATGGCACCAAACTTGCGTAAACAAATTGATTCATTGAGGACACATTCCCAGTGCTGAACAACCTTCCCTTCCGTGGTCCAGTGCTGCAGCAAACAATACATTCCAAAACAACCTCCACCGTCACTTCCCTCTCAACTTAACTGTCCCGGCCGATAGGGCTCCATATGGGACTGGCGTCACCACAGGCCGATAGATCCCTTATATTATGGGACAGCTACTTTACGCGCGTATCATAACTGCGCTAACATTAGTAGCGCTGCTAATTTGGCTTGAGGAGTAGGCTTATGTCTACACTGTCGCCCCGGACCATCACCATCTCCCCCACGCACCCTACCTCTGTCCCATAGACCGACCCCAGTAAAGTGACCACCTCACGCCAACAACGAGTGCTGCAGCAGCTGTAGCAACGGCTGCTGCTTCTGCATCGCGCCCCTAAACGTCCAAGGGGACCAAAAGGCTGCAATGATGTCGGGAGATGATGCATGCGTAGGCAGTTATGCAGGGGTCCAATGGGAGGCGGCCAGTCCTCCCATGCCTGAAAAAAAAATCACACTGTGACTGCCCCACTGTCACAGAGGGTCCAAAACAAACAGGCCTATAATAGACCGGGAAAAGGCCTTGGGCATACAACGGACCGAGTCTGACACCTCAGCAGTCTAGCCCAGCTTGGAGGGTTGCACACCACCACAATCTCCAACTACCAGCGATTATTCTGAAGCAACCAGGGTGAGCTAACCAAAAATATTTCACATGCTGATGTATTTAAATGAATACTATATACAGCTAAAATTGCTTCCAGGTCATTCTGCAAGAGCTGATTTTAAATCGATTGATGCGGCTTTGGGGGGTAGACTGTCGGCCTTTATGGGTTAATATTCAATAATGATGTTGAAATGCAAAGTCCTGCTGACATTGAGTTTAACCCTTACAGCGCGGGTGTGGACAACAGTGGGTCACAGCTGGTGCCTGGGCTCAAGGCGCAGTGTGGACAACATTCAACAAGCATTTTTTGACTTGGTGCGCCGTCAGATTTACTTTGTTTGTGGTGAAGTAAGCATGTGTTTTCTTTCCAACACTACCCAGCCATGCTGCCTTGACTGGCCAGTGTGTGCTGCCTTGTGTTAGCTTTGACAAGATGTACACCCACCTCGTATCACCTTACAGGGAATTTCATCCACAAGATGGGGGCCACAGCACCCACCAAGGGAAGGCCCGGAAGTTAAGCTTGGTTGGGTGTGTTTCACAAACACTGTAGAAAAGTTATGCTCTTTATTACTAAATCATAGAAGGAAGTCCACTAGGATAGAAACTGTCTATAATACGTTACGTTCTTTCAGTGATCCTCCTTCAATATTCCGTACTCACTCCAGCAATGGTTATATAGTCTTCAACTTAACGTCAAAGGACAGTTAAGGGTAAGTACTTTACAATGATACTTTATTCAGTCATGTGAGGTAAGTAGAAGTGAAGATATGAAAGGTTGAAGAGAGGTATGTTTTTGCCGAATATGCCCACGTGGGAGGACAGACTGCAGGGCAAAACAAGCCACCGCTTTAAGGGTTAACCAGGCACACAGTTATCCACCAGCCCCAAAGGGAGGATGAACACCTGGGTGACATTCACGCTGACTGCCCAGGCCGGGATTCAAATCTGAGCGCAAGGAGTAAAAGCCAGGCCATGACCACAGGAGCATGGAGGCATGGGTCACAGGCCTGCTAATGTTTATAGCTGGGGATTGGCATATTGGTGCATTTCCCCAAAGATGCACAAAGGCTGACCCTGAGAATTTTTTCATCACCTCCAAAGCTTCATGGGGACAGTTTGGCCATTTCCAAGGAAAGGATGATGTGTGTGCATGCAAGAAACACCAGGAAGAATGATGGGCAGCATGACTCACTGGCCACACATACTGTACTGTAAGTTACAAAAATTCCTTACAAACAGCCTGTCCCTGAAACAGTCCTCACCACAGCCTCAGACATTTCTCTTCATCTTCAAGTTCGGGTGCTTAAGTTTCCTTCCATGGGTATCATTTACTAGTGAAATACTTCTTTCTATAGATGAGGAGATAAAAGTGTGGAGAGTGCGGCCAGCAGTGACCTGTTGGTGTCTTTCTTCAGAGTGGGCCGGGCAGGAGTCCTGAAGGCCAGGGCCTCAGCTGTTGAGGGAAACATTCACGACTCATCACTGGCTGAGTGTGTCCTGGGGTGTGCAAGCACACTCCATTACAAGTGTACTGAGGCCCTAACTAATGGTTTGTTATCCCATTGCGAAAAGTAAACACTATCTGTTTCCATACTTGGCACAAAAAACAGTAATTCCTTGGCTGTAGTATCATGCTGTACACACTGGCATGTTAAGTATTACTTGACTTGAGGAAGAACAAATGTTATACAGTTTATAAGTCACCAGGTGTGCCAATAGCTTTTGGTCACCATCCAATAGAGTAACTGTTTTGTTTCAATTTGCAAGACAACAATGCTATGTCTGATTTGTTGTGTCAGCCATTAAGGGATGACTGAGATAAATGTTGCAGAGACTACACATTACTTTCTTCCTGTGGTTTGCAGCATTTCCAACACAACAAGTAACACTTTCAAAAAATCACAGACATCAGTACTTAGAGCATGTTACAGGCAGGTGCTGACATTTCCTTTGTTTTGGGCAGGCAAAACAGGCAGCCAGTGTTATTTTGGCATAAACACATGGTAGTGAGGGCATTAAAATACTCAATAAATTTGTAAGGCAGCAGTGTTTCATCACTGCCTGCCACACTGACGTCCCAAACCTTAACATGGGCCCAAGGAACCAAAGCTGGCTGTGGCTTCAAGCTTGCACAGACTTAACCAATCCTTAGATTTAGAGATCAGTGTTCTGAACACTGAATCATACCTACAGCAGCAACCCCTTTCATTGCTAATCCCTCGCAGCGAGACTACCCCCCAGCGCGGCTCCAGGCAGCCCAGCTGAGGGAGGGGGGCCTTTAACCTCAGTATCTCAAAAAACTATTCATCACAGCTAAAAAACAAAAAAACATTGAAAGAGTGATAGGCCAAGATCTATAAGATCTGGTTATGAAAGCTCTTCGTGAATGTACAGTATCGTTTCAGGGGTGTTGCCTGTCAAGACGTACATTTGTGCAAAAAAAAAGCGTGACGTCAACTGGGCAAGGTACAATTACCGAGTAGCTCTTTGATGATGGGTGCTGGCAGGGCAGTACCAATGGGCCAAATGCAAAATCTTCTACAACCATAAGCGGTCAAAATCGTGAGGAAGCTATGCAAAATGCTGCAATATTGGACAACAAACATCCACCAGTTACTCGTCCAGCAGATTTTTCATGCCCGCTTCAGGTCGATATGCTGGCGATTTTCCACCAAATTTTGTGCAGAAAACACCACTCAATTGCAGTGCTGTGGGGTGAGAAATAGTGTTGGAACACTTATGCGGGAAGTTTGAGGCGACTGCGTAATCATACAGCGGTGAGGAGTTTAGTACCACCGCAGCAAGTTTAACGCTGGTCCTCGCTGCAAGGATTTAGCACCACCAAGTTACGCTGGTTCCACGCTGCAAGGATTTAGCACCACCGGCAAGTTACGCTGGTCCACGCCTGTAAGATTGCAACCACCGGCAAGTTACGCCTGGTCCATCGCTGCAAGCGATTTAGCACCACCGGCAAGTTACGCTGGTCCGTACGGCTGCAAGCGATTTCTAGCACCACCGGCAAGTTGCGCATTGTCCACGCTGCAAGGATTTGGCGCACTACACCGGCAAGTTACGCTTGGTCCTCGCTGTGCGATTTAGCACCACCGGTGTTACGGGCTGGTCCTCGCCCGTAAGATTTAGTAACCACCGGCAAGCTTACGCTGGTCCATCAGCCGCAAGGATTTAGTACCACCGGCAAGTTGGTCGCTGGTCCATGACAGCTGCAAGCGATTTAAGCACCACCGGCAAGGATTTGTGCACCACCAGTAAAGTTACGTTGGTCCACGCTGCAAGGGATTTAGCAAACCACCGGTGTTACGCATGTGTCTCACGCTGAAGGGATTTAGCACCACCGCGTTACGCGCTGGTCCACGCCAGAAGCGATTTAGCACCACCGGCGTTGTTGCTGGTCCACGCTGGTAAGGGTGATTTGTGCACCACCGGCAAGTTACGCTGGTCCACGCGGCAGATTTAGCACCACCGGTGTTACGGGTCTCGCTGGGGCGACGAAGTGTCACCGCGGCGTTACGCTGGTCTCGCTGCGGCGATTTAGCATCATCGCAAAAGTTACGCTGGTCCACGCAAGGACGTAGCACCACCGCAAGTTACGCCTGGTTCTCTCGCCGCAAGGATTTAGCACCACCGGGCGTTACGTTGTCCTCGCTGCAGCGATTTAGTACCACCGCAAGTTACGCTTGTCCACGCTGGCGAGGTGATGCTGCAGCATTAAAGAAGGTTGAGAAACACACAGGTCCAGCTGGGGTGGGCTGGTCTGGCAGGTACCAGGTACAGTGCACAGGTCTCAACAGTACTGGGACTTTCTACAACAGCACCAGACTGATGAGAGACAGACTGGTGTTCTGATTGTGTCACACAGCAACTGCCAATACCAGTACTGGAAAAGCCTGCCTCTACTGCCAACAGGACCTGTTAAGGTTGGGCTTTAACAGTCCAACACACACAACACACACACACACACACACACACACACACACCACACACACACACACACACACACACATACATACCTGCTTTTCCCTCCTTCATGTGGCAGTGAGTGGCTCTCTGGTGGTGGTGGTGGTGGCACAGCTGGTTCCACATCGCTGAGCCTGCAAATAATGGTTTCATAAATAGGTTACCACTTGGAGACAGGTACAAAAAAACACGGTAAAAAAAAAAATAAATAAATAAATAAATAAATATATATATATATATATATATATATATATATATATATATATATATATATATGTATATATATAAATATATTCATATCTATATATTTATATCTCTATATATATCTATATATATATCTATATATCTATTTATATCTCTATTTATCTATATATATATATATATATCTATATATATATATATATATATATTTATATATATATGTATATATATATATGTATATATATATGTATATATATATATATATATATATACATATATATATATACATATATATATATGTTGGCTACTACATATATAAGTGTGTGTGTGTGTGTGTGTGTGCAGTGTAGTATGACTATGTTCTGATGAAGGAGATTCTGTTAACCCAGTTAGCCTTAGCTATGTGGTGTACCCTTTGGGCCAACTCTGTAAGGAGTGTTTTCACACGCTGGTCACAGGTTCAACTTAGGCATGTCATGACATCACTTCATATCAAGGGACTATACATGTTGCATGCCATGATATAACTCTCTTCATCAATAAACCTACAATCATTATTATTATTATTATTATTATTATTATTATAAATTCCAATAAGTTGTGGCAGTAGGGTCAATTTTTTCATACAAATGCCTGGGAAAAACGCATCAACAACAGCGGGATTAGAGTCCAGGTGAGGCAAGGCCCTGAGAGGGAGCCAAGCTTGCAAAGCCAAGGTTAGGAAGCCTACATGGACTTAACCCACTGACATGACACTACCTGCGACTTAAAATGCTGTTATACTACTACTTGTCATGGGTGGTAGGAAGCAGAGTCACATGACTACACTTTGGGGTTGAAGGTTAAGATACTCTACCATGTAAAAGCCTGACTGCTGACCAAGAGGAAAGTGACCAGTATGCTAGGCCTGTCACAAGGAGAAGGTGAGGTAAGAGAATGGAAAGGAAGGAAAGGGAAGGGAAAGGAAGGAAGGAAGGAAAGCAGGGGAAGGCAGGGAAGGAAGGGAAGGAAAGGGAAGGGCAAGGTAGAGGTATGAAAGGAAGGAATAGGTAAGGGAAAGGGAAGGAAATAAGGAAAGGAAGGGAAGGGAAAGGAGAAGTAGGGGAAGGAAGGAAGGAATGAAAGGTAGTAGGAAGGAAGGGAATGAAGGAAGGAAGGAAAGGAAGGTAACGTAAGAGAGGAAGCAAGGAAAGGAAAGGGAAGGGAAAGGAAGGAATGGAAGGAAGGTAGGGAAGGAAAGGAAGGAAAAGGATAAAGGAAGGGAAAGGAAGAGAAGGGAAAGGAAGGAAATGGAAGGAAGGGAAAAGGAAGGGCAGGAAAGGCAGAGAAGGAGGAAGGAGAAAGGGAAGGAAAGGGTAAGAGAAGGAAGAGGATGAAGGGAAGGGAATGGAAGGAAAAGGAAGGGAACTTGAGTGGAAAGGAAGGAAAGGAAATGAATGAAGGAAAGGAAGGAATGAAAGGGAAGGGCAGGGAATGAAAGGAAGGATGGAAGGAAAGGTACTGAAGGAGGTAGGGGAAGGAAAGGAAGCAAGGAAAGAGAATGAAAGGAAGGAAAGGGGAAGGAAGGAAGGGAATGAAGGAAGGAAAGGGAAGGAAGCAGGAAATGGAGGAAAGGAAGGAGAAGGGAAGGAGAAGCGAAAGGGAAGGATAGGGCAGGGAATGAAAGGAAGGAAAAGGAAAGGAAAGAAGGAAAGGGGAATGAAAGGGAAGGGAGGGAAGGAAAGGAAGGGAAGGTATAAGGAAGGAAGGCTGGAAACAAGGAAAGGAAGGAAGGAAAGGAAGGAAAGGGGAAGGAAGGAGGGAAGGAAAGGAAGGAATGAAAGGGAAGGGCAGGGAAGAGGGAAGATGAAGGGTAGGGAAGAAAAGGAAGGGAAAGGAAGGGAAGGCAAGGAAGGAAAGCGAAAAAATGAAATGGAAGGAAAAGGGGAAGGAAGGGAAGGAAAGGAAAGGAAAGGCAGAAGAAAGGAAGGTATAAGTAAAGGAAGGAAAGGGAAGGAAAGCGAAGGGAAGGAAAGGAAGGAAAGATGAAGGGCAGGAATGAAGGAAGGAAGGAAGCTGAAAAGGAAGGTAGGGAATTGGAAGGGAAAGGGAAGGAAGGAAAGGAAGGGAATGAAGAAGGAAGGGGCAGGGAAGGAAAGGAAGGGAAAAGAGAAGGGCAGGGGAAGGAAAAGGAATGGAAAGGAAGGAAAGGAAGGAAATGGAAGGAAGGGAAGGAATGAAAGGAAGGAAGGAAAGAATGGAAGGAAAGGAAGAAGGTGAAAGGAATGAAAGGGAAGGTAATGAAAGGGAAGGGCAGGGAAGGAAAGGGAAGGGAATGAAAGGAAGCGAAAGGAAGAGAAAGGAAGGGAAGGAAAAGGAAGGAAGGAAGGAAAGGAAGGAAGAGAAGGAAATGGGAAGGAAAAGGAAAGGAAGGGAGAAGGAAGGAAGAATGAAGGAAGGGAAGGAAGAAGGAAAGGAAGGAAATGGAAGGAATGGGCAGGGAAGGAAAGGAAGGAAGGAATGAAAGGAAGGGCAGGAAGGAAAGGAAGAGAGAAGGGAAGGAAAGTGGAAGGAAGGAAGGGCAGAAGAAGGGAAGGCAGGAAGGAAAGGAAGGCAGGGAAGGAGCAAAGGGGAAGGGAAAGGAAGGAAAGGAAGAGGCAGGGAAAGAAAGGAAGGAAAGGGAAGGGAAGGAAAAGGGAAGGAAAGGGAAGGGAAGGAAAGGGAAAGGAAAGGAAGGGAAGGGCAGGGAATGGAAAGGAAGGAATGAAAGGAAGGAAAGGAAGGAAAAGGAATAGAAGGAAAGGAAAGGAAGGAGCTGGAAGGAAGGAAGGGAAGGAAGGAAAGGCAGGAAGGAAAAGGAAGGAAAGGAAAGGGAAGGAAAGGAAAGAGCGAGAAGGAAGGGTAAGGAAAGGAAGGAAAAGGAAGGGAAGAGAAAGGAGGGGAAGGGAAGGAAAGGGGAAGGGAAGGAAAGGGAAAGGAAAGGAAGGAAAGGGAAGGGAAGTGGAAAGCGAAAGGGAAGGAAGGGAAAGGAAAGGAAGGAAAGGAAGGAAAAGGGAAGGGAATGAGGGGAATGGAAGGAAGCAGGAAGGAAAGGAAGGGAAGGAAAGGGAAGGAAAGGAAGGGAAGGAAAGGAAAGGAAGGAAAGGGAAGGAAAGGGAAGGGAATGAAAGGGAAGGAAAGGGAAGGAAAAGTGAAGGGAATGGAAGGGAAGGGAAGGTAAGGTAAGAGAAGGAAAGGAAGGAAAGGGGAAGGGTGGGAAGGAATGGAAGGAAGGCAGGAAGGGAAGGGTGAAGGAAAGGAAGGAAAGGAAGGATGGGAAGGAGAGAGGGAGGAAAGGAAGGGAGGGGAAAGGAAAGGAACAGGGAAGGAAAAAGGAAGGGAAAAGGAAGGAAGGAAAGGAAAGCAGGAAAGGAGGGGACGAGGAGGAAATGGGAAGGGAATAGGAAGGAAAGGAAAGGAGGGACGGGAGGGGAGGAAAGGAAAGGGAAGGAAAGGGATGGGAGGGAAGGGGAGGGAAGGGAAAGGAAAGCGAGGTGAGGTGAGGGGAGGGGAGGGAGGGGACGGAGGGGGAGGAAAGGAAAGCAGGAAAGGGGAGGAAAGGGAGGAAGGGGAGGGAGAAAGGAGGGGGGACGGGAGGGAAAGGAAAGGAGGAAAAGGAAAGGGGAGGAGGGGAGGGGAGGAGAGAAAGGAAAGGAAAGGGAAAGGAGGTGACGGGAGGGACGTGGGAGGGAGGGATGGGAGGGGAAAGCAGGGGAGGGGAGAAGGAAGGAAAGGGGAGGAGGAAAGGAAGGGGAGGAAAGGAAAGGAAAGGAGGGGGACGGAAGGAGGGGACGGGAGGGAGGAAAGGAGGGGAAGGGAATGGGCAGGAAGGAGGGAAGGGAAGGAAGGGAAAGGGAGAGAGGAAAGGAAGGAAAAAGGAAGGAGGGGAAAGGAAGAAAGGAAGGAGGAAGGCAAGGAAGGAAAGGAAGGAAAGGAAGCAGGGAAGGAAAGGAAGAAAGGAAGGAAGAAGGAAAGGAAGGGAATGGAAGGAAGGGCAGGAAGGAAAGGGAAGGAAAGAAAAGGAAGGAAAAAAGGGAAGGAAAGGAAAGGAAGGAAAGGAAAGGAATGAAAAGGAAGGGGAAGGAAAGGAAAGGGAAGGAAAGGAGAAGGAAGGAAAGGGAATGAAAAAGGAAGGAAAGGAAGGGAAGGAAAGGAATGAAAGGAAGGGAAGGAAAGGAAGGAAGGAAAAGGAAGGAAGGAAGGAAGGGAAGGAAAGGAAGGAAGAGGAGGGAAAGGAAGGAAAGGAAAGGGAAGGGCAGGGAAGGAAAGGAAGTGAACAAAAGGAATGGAAAGGAAGGAATGAAAGGAAGGGCAGGGGAAACCAGAAGGAAAGGAAGGAAGGGAATGAAAGGAATGAAAAGGAAAGGAATGAAGGAAGGAAAGGAAGGGAAGTAAAGGGAAAGGAAGGAAGGAGAAGGGAAGGAATGGAATGAAGGGAAAAGAAGGAAGGGAAGGAAAGGAAGGTAAGGAAGGAAGGAAAGGAAAGGGAAAAGGAAGGAATGAAGGAAGGGCAAGGAAGGAAAAAGGAAAGGGAATGGAAGGAAAGGGAAGGAAAGGAAGGAAGGGAAAGGAAGGAAGGAAGAGAAGGAAAGGGAAAGGAAGGAAAGAGAAGGAAAGGAAGGAAAGGAAGGAAAGGAAGGAATGGAAAGGAAGGGAAAGGAAGGAAGGGAAGGGGTGGAAGGAAAGGAAGGTAATGGGAGAAGGAAAAAGGAAGGAAGGGAAAAGGAAGGAAAGGGAAGGGAAGGAAGGAAGGAAGGAAGGAAAAGGAAGGAAGGAAAGGGAAGGAAGGAAGGGAAGGAAGGAAGGAAAGGAAGGTAAGGTAAGAGAAGGAAAGGAAGGAAAGGAAGGAAAGGAAGGAATGGAAGGAAGGGAAGGAAGGAAAGGAAGGAAGGAAAAGGGGAAGGAAGGAAAGGAAGGAAAATGAAGGAATGAAGGAAGGCAGGGAAGGAAAAGAAGGAAGGAAGGGAAGGGAAGGAAAGGAAGGAAAAGGAAGGGGAAGGAAGGGAAGGAAGGGAAGGAAGGAAAGGAAAGGAAGGAGAGGAAGGAAAAAGGGAAGGAAAGGAAGGAAAGGAAGGGAAAAGGAAGGAAGGAAAGGAAAGAGGAAGGGAAAGGAAGGGAAGGGAAGGAAAGGAAAATAGAAGGAAAGGGAAGGAAAGGGAAGGAAAGGGAAGGGCAGGAAGGAAAGGAAGGGAAGGAAGGAAGGAAAGGGAAAGGAAGGAATGAAAGGAAGGAAAGAAGGAAGGAAAGGAAGGAAAGGGAAGGAAAAGGAAGGAAAGGAAGGAATGAAAGGAAGGAAAGGAAGGAAGGAGGGAAGGAAAGGAAGGGAAGAATGGAAGGAAAGGAAAGGAATGAAAGGGAAGAGGGAAGGAGGAAGGAAGGAAAGGAAAGGAAGGAAAGGGAAGGAAGGAAAGGAAGGAAAGGAAGGAAGGAAGGAAAGGAAGGCAAGGAAGGAAAGGGAAGGGAAGGAAGGGAAGGATAAGGAAGGAATGGAAGGAAGGAAAGGGAAGGAAAGGAAAGAAGGAAAGGAAGAAAAAGAAAGGAAGGAAAGGAAGGAAAGGAAGGAAAAGGGGAAGGAAAGGAAAGGAAGGAAGGGAAGGAAAGAAGGAAGGAAGAAAGGGAAGGAAAGGAAGGGAAGGAAAGGAAGGAAAGGAAGGAAGGAAAGGAAGGGAAGGAAAGGAAGGAAGGAAAGGAAAGGGAAGGAAGGGAGGAAGGGAAGAGAAGGAAGGCAGGGAAGGAAAGGAAGGACAAGGGAAGGAAGGGAAGGAAAGGAAAGAAAGGGAAGGAAGGGAAGGAAGGAAGGGGAGGAAAGGAAAGGGAAGGGAAGGAGAGGAAAGGAAGGGAAGGAAAGGAAGGGAAAGGAAAGGAAGGAAGGAAGGAAGGAAAGGAAAGGAAGGGAAGGAAAGGAAAGGAAGGAAAGGGAAGGAAAGGGAAGGAAGGAGGAATAAAGGAAGGAAGGAAGGAAAGGAAGGAAAGGAAAGGGAGGAAAGGGAAGGAAAGGAAGGAAGGAAAGGAAGGAAAGGAAGGAAAGGAAAGGAAGGAAAAGGAAGGAAAGTGGAAAGGAAGGGGAAGGAAAGGAAGGGAAAGGAAATGAAGGAAAGGAAAGGAAAGGAAGGAATGAAAGGAAGGGAAGGAAGGAAAGGGAAGGAAAAGGAAGGGAAGAGATGGGAAGGAAAGGAAGGAAGGAAAGGGAAGGAAGGAAGGGAAGGGAAAAAAAGGAAGGAAGGAAGGGCAGGGAAGGAAAGGAAGGAAGGAAAGGAAGGCAGGGAAGGAAAGGGAAGGAGAAGGAAAGGAAGGAAAGGGAAGGGAAGGAAATGAAGGAAAGGAAGGAAGGAAAGGAAGGAAAGAAGGAAGAACAGGAAGGAAAGGAAAGGAAGGAAAGGGAAGGGAAGGAAAGGGAAGGAATGAAAGGGAAGGAAAGAGAAGGAAAGGAAGGAAAGGAAAGGAAGGAAAGGAAAAGAAAGGTAGGAAGAAAGAAGGAATGAAAGGAAGGAAGGAAGGGAAAAAAGGAAGGAAAGGGAGGGAAAGAAGGAAGGAAGGAAAGGGAGGGAAAGAAGGAAGGAAGGAAGGAAGGAAAGGGAGGGAAAGAAAGGAAGGAAGAAGGAAGGAAAGGAAGGATAGGAAGGAAAAGGAAGAAAAGGAAAGGAAGGGAAGCAAGAAAGGAAAGGAATGGAAGGAAGGGAAGGAAGGGAAGGAAAAAGGAAAAAGGAAGGAAAGGAAAGAGAATGAAAGGAAAGGAAAGGATGGAATGAAAGGAAGGAAAGGAAGGAAAGGAGGAATGGAAGGGAAGGAAAGGAAGGAAAGGAAAGAGAAGGAAGGAAGGAAAGGAAGGGAAAAGGAAGGAAAGGGAAAGGAAGGAATGGAATGGAAGGAAGGAAGGGAAGGAAGGGAAAGAAGGAAGGAAGGAAAGGGAAGGAATGGAAGGGAAGGAAGGAAGAAAGGGAAGGGAAGGGAAAGGAAAGGAAAGGAAGAGAAGAGAAAGAAAGGGAAGGAAAGGGAAGGGGAAGGAAAGGAAAGAAAGGAAGGAAAGGAAGGAATGAAAGGAAGAGCAGGAAGGAAAGGAAGGAAAGGAAAGGAAGGAAAGGAAGGAATGAAAGGAAAGGGAAGGAAAGGAAGGAAAATAAAGGAAGGAAAAGGAAGGGAAGGAAAGGAAGGGAAGGAAAAGGAAGGAAAGGAAGGAATGAAAGGAAAGGCAGGAAGGAAAGGAAGGAAGGAAAAGGAAAGGGAAGGAAAAGGGAAAGGAAGGAAAGGGAAGGGAAAAAGGAAGGTAGGAAGGAAGGGAAGGAAAGGATAGAGAAGGAAGGGAAGGGAAGGGAAGGAAAGGAAGGGAAAGGAAAGGAAGGGAAGGGAAGGGAAGGGAAGGAAGGAAAAGGGAAGGAAAGGGAAGGAATGAAAGGAAGGAAGGGAAGGAAAGGAAGGAAAGGAAGGAAGGAAGAGGGAAGGAAAGGAAGGGAAGGAAGGAAAGGAAGGAAAGGAAGGAAAGGAAGGAAGGGACGGAAGGAATGGAAGGAAGGAAAGGATGAAGGAAAAGGAAGGAAGGAAGGAAAGGAAGGGAATGGAAGGAATGAGGAAAGCAGGGAAGGTAAGGGAAGGGATGGGAAGGGAAGGAAAGGGAAGGAAAGGAAGGAAGGAGGAAAGGGAAGGAAAGAAGGAAAGGGAAGGAAGGAAGGAAAAGGAAAGGAAAGGAAAGGAAGGAAGGAAGGAAGGGAAGGAAGGAAGAAGGGAAGGAAAAGAAAGGAAGGGAAAGGGAAAGGAAGGAAAGGAAGAAAAGGGAAGGGAAGGAAAGGGAAGGAAAAGGGAAAGGGAAAGGAAGGAAGGAAAAGGGAAAGGGAAGGAAAGGAAGGGAAAGGGAAGGAAAGGGAAGCAAAGGAAAGGAAAGGAAGGAAGGAAAGGAAGGAAGGAAGGAAAGGGAAGGAATGGAAGGAAAGAGGGAAGGAAAGGAATGAAGGAAAGGAAGGAAAAGGAAAAAGGAACAGGGAAGGAAAGGAAGGGGAATGAAAGGAAGGAAAGGGAAGGAAGGAAAGGAAGACAGGAAGGAAAGAAGGAAGGAAGGAAGGAAAGGAAGGAAAGGAAGGGGAAGGAAGGAAAGGAAGGAAGAAAGGGAAGGAAAAGAAGGGAGGATAGGAAGGAAAAGGAAGGGCAGGGAAAAAGGAAGGAAAGGAAGGAAAGGAAGGAAGGGAAAGGAAGGAATGAAGGAAAAAGGAAGGGGAAGGAAAGGAAGGAAAGGGAAAGGGAAGGAAAGGAAGGAAAGGGAAGGAAAAGGGAAGGAAAGGAAGGGAAGGGAAAGGAAGGAATGGAAGGAAGGGAAAGGGAAGGAAGGAAGGAAAGGAAAAGGGAAGGAAGGAAAGGAAGGAAAGGAAGGAAAGGAAGGAAAGGAAGGGAATGAAAGGAAGGAAGGAAGGAAGGGAAGGAAAAAGGGAAGGAAAAGGGAAGGAAAGGAATGAAAAGGAAGGAAAGGAAGGAAAAGAAAGGAAGAAAAGGAAGGAAGGAAAGGGAGGAAGGAAGAAAAGGAAGGAAAGGAAGGAAAGGGAAGGGAAGGAAAGATAAGGGAAGGGAAGGAAAGGAAAGGGAGGGGAGTGGAAGGGAAGGAAGGACAGGGGAAAGGAAGGAAAGGGAAGGAAAGGAAAAGGAAGGAAAGGGAAGGGAAAGGAAGGAAGGAAGGAAGGGAAAAGGAAAAGGAAGGAAAGGAATGAAAGAAGGAAAAGGAAGGAATGAAAGGAAGGAAGGAAAGGAAGGAAAGGGAAGGAACAGGAAGGAAAGGGAAGGAAGAAAGGAAGGAAGGGAAGGAAGGAAAGGAAGGGAAAGGAAGAAGAAGGAATGAAAGGAAGGAATGAAAGGGAAGGGCAGGGAATGAAAGGGAAAGGAGGAAGGAAAGGAAGGAAGGGAATGAAAGGGAAGGGAAGGAAATGAAGGAAGGGAAGGAAGGAAAGGAAGGAAGGGCAGGGAAGGAAAGGGAAGGGAAAGGGAAGGGAAGGAAAGGGAAGGGAATGAAAGGGAAGGGAAAGAGAAGGAAAGGGAAGGGAAAGGAAAGGGAAAGGGAAGGAAAGGGAAAGGAATGAAAGGAAGGAAGGAATAGAAAGGAAGGGGAGGAAAGGAAAGGAAGGAAGGAAGGAAAGGGAATGGAAAGGAAGGAAGGAAAGGGAATGAAAAGGAAGGAAGGAAAGGAAGGGAAAGGGAAGGGAAGGAAAGGAAAGGGAAGGAAAGGAAAGGGAAGGTAAGGAAAGGGAAGGGAAGGAAAGGGAAGGAAAGGAAAGGGAAGGAAAGGAAATGAAAGGGAAGGAAAGGAAGGGAAGGGAAGAAGGAAGGTAAGGGAAGGAAAGGAAGAAGAAAGGAATAAAGGAAAGGAAGGGAATGAAAGGGAAGGGAAAGGAAGGAAAGGAAGGGAAAAGGAAGGATGGAAGGGAAGGAAAGGAAAGGAAGAAGGAAGGGAAGGAAAAGGAAGGAAAGAAGGAATGAAAGGAAAGGGAAGGAAGGAAGGAAAGAAGGGAAGGAAAGGAAGGAAAAGGAAAAGAGAAGGAAAGGGAAGGAAAGGAAGGAATGAAGGAAGGAAAGGAAGGAAACGAAATAAAGGAAAGAAGGAAGGAAGGAAACGAAGGAAACGAAGGAAGGAAATAATGGAAGGAAGTAAGGAAGGAAGGAAAGGAAGGAAACCAAGGAAGGAAGGAAGGAAAGGAAGGAGGGAAGGAAACGAAGGAAAGGAAGGAAGAAAGGAAAGGGAGGAAGGAAAGGATGGAATGAAAGGAAGGAAAGGAAAGGAAGGAAAGGAAGGAAGGAAAGGAAGGAAAGGGAAAAAGGAAAAAAAAGGAAAGGAAGGGAGAGGAAAGGGAAGGAAAGGAAGGAAGGAAAGGAAGGGAAGGGAAGGAAAGGGAAAGGAAGGAAAGGGAAGGAAAGGAAAAGGAAGGAATGGGAAAGGAAAGGAAAGGAAGGAAGCGAAGGAAGAGGAAGGGAAGGGAAGAAAGGAAGTGAAGGAAGGAAGGAAGGAAGAAAAGGAAGAAAGGAAAAAAGGAAAAGGAAGGAAAGGAAGGAAGAAGGAAAGAAAAGGAAAAGGAAGGGAAGGAAAGGAAGAAAAAGGAAAAGGAAAGGAAGGAAAGGAAGGAAAAGAAAGGGAAGGAATGAAAGGAAGGGAAGGAAGGAAAGGAAGGAAAGGAAAAAGGAAAGGAAGGAAAGGAAGGAATGAAAGGGAAAGAGAAGGAAAGGGAAGGAAAAGGGAAGGAAAGGGAAGGAAAAGGGAAGGGAATGGAAGGAAAGGGAAGGGAAGGAAGGAAAGGAAGGAAAGGGAAGGAAAGGAAGGAATGAAAGGAAGAAAGGAAGGGAAGGGAAAGAAAAGGGAAGGAAATGGAAGGGAAAAGGAAGGAAAGGAAGGGAATGAAAGGGAAGACAGGAAGGAAAGAAGGAAGGAAAGGGAAGGACAGGGAAGGAAAGGAAGGAAGGAAAATGAAAAGGAAAGGGAAGGAAGGAAAGGAAGAGAAAGGAAGGGAAAGAAAGGAAAGGAAAGGAAAGGAAGGGAAGGGAAGGGAATGAAAGGGAATGAAAGGAAAGGAAAGGAAGGGAAGGGAATGAAAGGAAAGGAAGGGAAAGGAAAGGAAGGGAAGGAAAAGGAAGGAAAGGAAAAGGAAAGGAAGGAAAGGAAAAGGAAAGGAAGGGAAGGAAAGGGAAGGGAAGGAAAGGGAAGGAAAGGAAAGGGAAAGGAAGGAAGGAAATGAAAGGAAGGGCAAGGAATAAAGGAAGGAAGGAAAGGAAGGAAAAGGAAGGAAAGGAAGGAAAAGGGAAAGGAAAGGAAGGAAAAGGAAGGAAGGAGGAAAGGAAAGGAAGGAAATGAAGAAGGAAAGGAAGGAAAGGAAAGGGAAGAAGGGAAGGAAAGGAAAGGGGAAGAAGGAAGGAAAGGAAAGGAAAGGAATGAAAGGAAAGGAATGGAAGGAAGGGAATGAAAGGAAGGGAAGAAAAAGGAAGGGAAGGAAAAGGAAAAGGAAGGAATGAAAAGGAAGGAAGGGAAGGGAATGAAAAGGAAAGGAAGGAAAAGGAAGGGAAGGAAAGGAAGGAAGGAAGGAAGGGGAAGGAAAGGAAGGGAATGAAGGGAAGGGAAAAGGAAGGGAAGGGAAAGGAAGAATAGGAAGGGAAAGGAAGGAAAGGAAAAAGGGAAGGAATGGAAAGGAAAGGGAAGGAATGAAAGGAAGGGAAAGGAAGGGAAGGAAGGAAAGGGAAGAAAAGGAAGGAAGGAAAGAAAGAAGAAAGGAAGGAAAGGGGAAGGAAAGGAAGGAAAGGAGGAAGGAATGAAAGGAAGGGAAGGAAAGGGAATGAAAAGGAAGGGAAGGGAAGGAAGGAAAGGAAGGAAGAAAGGGAAGGAAAGGGAATGGAAGGAAAGGGAAGGAAAGGGAAGGGAAAGGAAAGAGAAGGGAATGGAAGGGAAGGAAAGGGAATGAAAGGAAGGAAAGGAAGGAAGAAAGGAAAGGAAGGAATGAAGGAAGGAAAGGAAGGAAGGAAAGGGAAGGAGGGAAGGAAAGGAAGGAAAGGAAAAGAAAGGGAAGGAAGGAAAAGGAAGGAAAAAAGGAAGGAAAGGAAGGAATGAAAGGAAGGAAGGAAGGAAAAGGAAGGAAAGGGGAAGGAAAGGAATGAAAGGAAGGAAGGAAGGAAAGGAAAAGGAAAGGAAGGGAAGAAAAGGAAAAGGAAGGGAAGGAAGAAGGAATGAAAGGAAGGGAAGGAAAGGAAGGAAGGAAAAAGGAAGGGAATGAAAGGAAGGAAAAGGAAGGAATGGAAATAAAAAGGAAGGAAGGGAAGGAAAGGAAGGGAATGAAAAGGAAGAAAGGGAAGGAAAAGGAAAAGGGAAGGAAGGGAAGGAAAGGGAAGGAAAGAAAGGAAGGGCAGGGAAGGAAGGAAGGAAGGAAGGGAAGGAAAGGGAAGTGAAAGGAAGGAGAAAGGAAAGGAAGGAAAGGGAAGGATAGGGAAGGGAAAGGAAATGGAAGGGAAAGGGGAAAAAGTAATGGAAAGGAGGAAGGAAAGGAAGGAAGGAAGGGAAGGCAGGGAAGGAAAGGAAGGAAGGAAGAAAGGAAGGAAAGGAAGGAATGAAGGAAGGGCAGGAAGGAAGGAAGGAAGGGAAGGAAGGAAGGGAAGAATGGAAGGGAAGGGAAGGAAAGGAAGGAAGGAAAGGGAAGGAAAGGAAGGAAGGGAAGGAAAGAAGGAAAGGAAGGGAATGAAAGGAAGAAGGAAGGAAAAGGAAGGAAAGGAAGGGGAAGGAAGGAAAGGAAGAGGGAAGGAAGGAAGGAAATAGAAGGAAAAGGACAGGAAAGGGAAGGGAATGAAAGGGAAGGGCAGGGAAGGAAAGGGAAGGGAAAGGGAAGGGAAGGGCAGGGAATGAAAGGGAATGAAAGGGAAGGGCAGGGAATGAAAGGGAAGGGCAGGGAATGAAAGGGAAGGAAAGGAAAGGGAAGGTAATGAAAGGGAAGGGCAGGGAATGAAAGGGAAGGGCAGGGAATGAAAGGGCAGGGAATGAAAGGGAAGGGCAGGGAATGAAAGGGAAAGGAAAGGAAAGGAAAAGGAAGGAAGGGAAGGAAGGAAAGGAATGGAAGGGAAGGAAGGGGAAGGAAAGGAAGGGGAAGGGAAGGGAAGGAAAGGAAAGGGAATGGAAGGGAAGGAAAGGAAGAGAAAGAAATGGAAGGAAAGGAAGAAAGAAGGCAGGGAAGGAAAGGAAGGAAAGGAATGAAGGAAGAGAAGGGAAGAAAAGGAATGAAAGGAAAGGAAGGAAAAGGAAAGGAAGGAAAGGAAGGAAGGAAAGGGAAGGAAGGGCAGGGAAGGAAAGGAAGAGGAAGGAAGGGAAGGAAGGAAGGGAAGGAAGAAGGCAGGGAAGGAAAGGAAGGGAAAGGAAGGAAAGAAGGGAAGGAAGGAAAGGAAGGAATGAAAGGAAGGAGGGAAGGAAAGGGAAGGAAGGGAAGGAAGGAAGGGAAGGAAAGGAATGAAAAGGAAGGGCAGGAAGGAAAGGAAGGAAAGGAAAGGAAGGAAAAGGAAGGAAGGGAAGGAAAGGGAAGGAAGGAAAGGAAGGAAAGGAAGGAAGGGAAGAATGAAGGAAGTAGGGAAGGAAAAGGAAGGAAAGGAAATGGAAGAAAGGAAGGGAAGGGAAGGAAGGGAAGGAAAGAAAAGGGAAGGAAAGGGGAGGAAAGGGAAGGGAAGGAAAGGGAAGGGAAGGGAAGGGAAGGGAAGAGAAGGAAAGGGAAGGGAAGTGAAGGGAAGGAAAGGAAGGGAAGGGAATAGAAAAGGAATAAGAGGGAAGGAAAGGAAGGAAAGGGAAGGAAGGGGAAGGAAAGGGAATGGAAAAGAAGAGATGGAAAAGAAGGAAGGAAAGGGAAGGAAAGGAAAAGGAAGGGAAGGGAAGGGAAGGGAAGGAAAGGTAAGGGAAGGGAAGGGAAGGAAAGGAAGGAAGGGAAAGGAGAGGAAAGGAAGGGAAAGGAAAGGGAAAGGAAGGAAGGAAGGAAGGAAAGGGAAGGAAAGGAAGGAGGGAAGGAAGGAGGGAAAGGAAGGGAAAGGAAAAGGAAGGAAGAGAAGGGAATAATGGAAGGAAGGAAGGAACAAGGAAGGAAGGAAAATGAAGGAAAGGAAGGGAAGGAAGGAAAGGAAGGAAGGGAAGGAAAGGAAGGAAAGGGAATGAAAGGAAGGAAAGAGAAGGGGAAGGGAATGGAAAAAGGGGAAGGAAAGGAAAAGGAAAGGAAGGAAAGGAAGGAAGGAATGAAAGGGAAGAAGGGAAGGAAGGAAGGAAGGAAAGGGAAGGAAAAGGAAAGGAAGGAAGGAAAAGGGAAGGAATGAAGGAAGGGAAGGAAAGGGAAGGGAAAAGGAAAGAAGTGAAGGAAAAGGGAAGGGAAGGGAAAGGAAAGAAATGAGAAGGGAAAGGAAGGAAAAGAGAGGAAAGGGAAGGGAAAGGAAGGAAAGGAAAGGGAAGGGATGGGAAGGAAAGTAAAGGGAAGGGAAGAAAAGGGAAAGGAAGGAAAGGGAAGGGAATGAAGGAAAAGAGGAAAGGAAGGGAAAGGAAGGAAGGAAGGGAAGGAAGGAATGAAAGGGAAGAGGAAGGAAAGGAAGGAAAGGAAGGAAGGCAGGAAGGAAAGGAAGGAATGAAAGAGAAGGAAAAAGGAAGGAAAAGGGAAAGGAAGGGAAGGAAGGAAAGGAAAGGAATGAAAGGAAGGAAGGGAAGGAAAGGGAAGGGAAGGAAGGAAAGGAAGGAAAAAAGGGAAGGAAAGGGAAGGAAGGAAATGGAAAGAAGGGAAAAGAGAAGGAAGGGAAGGAAGGCAGGGAAGGAAAGGAAGGGAAGGAAGACAAGGAAAAGGAAGGGAAGGGAAGGAATGAAAGGAAGGAAAGAGAATGGGGAAAGGGAAGGAAGGGGAAGGAAAGGGAAGGAAAGGAAGGGAAGGAATGAAAGGAAGGGCAGGGAAAAGGAAGGAAGGAAGGAAAGGGAAAGGAAAGGAAGGAAGGAAAGGGAAAGGAAAGGGAAGGATAGGGAGAGGAAGGAAAGGGAAGGGAAAAGGAAGGAAGGTGAAGGAAAAGGGAAAGGGGAAGGAAAGGGAAGGGAAGGGAAATTGAAGGAAATGGAAGGAAAGGAAAGGGAAGGGAAAGGGAAGGAAAGGGAAAGGAAGGAAAACTGAAAGGAAGGAATGAAGGAAGGGCAGGGAAGGAAAGGAAGGGAATAGGAAGGAAAGGGAAGGAAAGGAAAGAGAGAATGAAAGGAAGGGAAAGGATGGGAATGAAAGGGAAGGAAAAGGAAAGTGAAGGAATGGGAAGGAAGGAAAGGTAAGGTAAGAGAAGGGATAGGGAAGGAAAAGGAAGGAAAGGAAGGAATGGAAGGGCAGGGCAGGGAAGGAAAAGGAATGAAGGGCAGGGAAGGAAAAGGGAAGGTAAGAGAAAGGAAGAGGGAAGGGAAGGGAAGGAACGGAAATGGAAGGGAAGGAACGGAAAGGGAAGGAAAGGAAGGGAATGAAAGGAAGGAAAGGAAGGAAGGAAGGGAAAGGAGGAAAGGGAGGAAAGAAATGGAAGGAATAAAAGGGAAGGGCAGGAAGGAAAGGAAGGAAAGGAAAGGAAGGAAAGGAAAGGAATGAAAGGAAGGAGGGAAGGAAATGAAGGAAAAATAAAGGAAGGGGAAAGGAAAGGAAGGAAAGGAAGGAAGGAAAGGGAAGGAAAAGGGAAGGGAATGAAAGGAAGGCAGGGAAGGGAAAAAGGGAAGGAAAGGAAGGGAGGGGAAGGAAAGGGAATAAAAGGGAAGGAAAGGGAAGGAAGGGGAAGGGAAAGGAAGGAAGAGGGAAAAAACGGAAAACAAAGGAAAGGGGAAGGAAGGGAGGGAGGGAAAGTGAGGGGAAGGAAAATAAAGGAAGGAAGGAAGGAAGGAAAGGAAGAAAGGGAGGGGAGGGGACGGGAGGGGGGGGGGAGGAAAGGAAAGGAAGGAAAGGGACAGGAGGAAAAGGAAGGAAACAAAAGGAAGGAAGGAAAGGGGAAGGACGGGAGGAAAAGGGGAGGAGGAAAGGGAACAGGTCTGGGAAAGGGAAGGGACGGAGGGGAGGGAGGGGAGGAAGGAGGAGGGGATGAGGGACGGAGGAGGGGAGGGAAAAGGAAGGAAGGGAGGCAAGGGAAAGGAAAAGAAGGAAGGAAAGGAAGGAAAGGGAAGGAAAGGGAAAGAAAGAAAGGGAAGGGAAAGGGAAGGCAATGGAAGGGAATGGAAGGGCAGGGAAGGAAATGGAAGGTAAGGTAAGAGATGGAAAGGGAGAATGAAGGAAGGCAGGGAAGGAAAGGGAAGGCAAGGTAAGAGAAGGAAAGGGAAGGGACTGGAAGGGAAGGGCAGGGAAGGAAAGGGAAGGAAAGGAAAGGGAAGTCACAAGATAGGAAAGGAAGGAAAGAAAGGAATGAAAGGAAAGGAAAGATTTTTTACATGGGAATGAAAGGGAAGGAAAGGGAGGGGAATGAATGAAGGAAGGAAAGGAAAAGGTGAGAAGGAAAAAGAAGAAAGGGTAGGGAAAGGAAGGAAGGAAGCAGGAAGGGAAGGGAAAATCGTGGAAGGGGAAGGGCAGGGAAGGAAAGGAAGGTAAGGCAAGAGGAAAAAAAGGGAAGGGAAGGGAAAGGAAGGAATGGAATGAAGGGAAGGAAGGAAAGGGAAGGAAAGGAAAGGAATGAAAGGAAGGAAAGGAAATTGAAGGGAGGGAAGGAAAGGAAGGAAAGGAAGGAATGGAATGGAAGGGAAGGAAGGAAAAGGGAAGGGAAAGGCAAGGAAGGAAGGAAGGGAAAAAGGAAAGGAAGGTAAGAGAAGGAAAGGAAGGAAAGGAAAAGGAAGGAATGGAAGGGAAGGGAAAAGGAAGGAATGGAAGGAAAGGAAGGAAAGGAAGGAAGGAAAGGAACAGGAAGGGAAGGAAAAGGATTAAGGAAGGAAGGAAGGAAAGGAAGGGAATGGAATGAAAGGAAGAATGGAAGGAAGGCAGGAAGGAAAAAGGTAAGAGAAGGAAAGGAAGGTAAGGAAGAGAAGGAAAGAAGGAAAGGCCAGGAAGGAAGGAAGGAAAAGGGAAAGGAAGGAAGAAAGGGAAGGAAAAAGGGAATGGAAAGGGAAGGAAAGGAAGGAAAGGAAGGAAAGGAAGGAAGGACAGGAAGGAAGGAAAGGAAGGAAAGAAGGAAAGGAAGGAAGGAAAGGGAAGGAAAGGAAGGAATGAAAGGGAGGAAGGGAAGGAAAAAGGAAGGGAAGGTAAGAAAGAAGGAAAGGAAGGGAAGGAAAGGAAGGAAGGAAAGGAAGGAAGGAAGGAAGGGAAGGGCAGGGAAAGGAAGGGAAAGGAAGGGAAGGGAAAGAGAAGGAAAGGGAAGGAAAGGAAGGAAAGGGAAGGGAAAAAAGGAAAGGGAAGGGAAGGAAGGGAAGGAAGGAAGGGCAGGGAAGGAAGGAATGAAGGAAGGGAAGGAAAGGAAGGTAACGAAGAGAAGGAAAGGAAGGAAAGGGAAGGAAAGGAAGGAAAGGAAGGAAGAGGGGCAGGGAACGAAAGGGAAGGAAAAGGAAGGGAAGGAAAAGGAAGGAAGGGAAAGGAAGGAATGAAGGAAGGAAGGGAAGGGCAGGGAAGGAAAGGAAGGAAAGGAAGGAAGAGAAGGGAATGGAGGGAAGAAAGGAGAGGAAGGAAAGGAAGGAAAGGGAAGGAGGAAGGAGGGAGGGGGGGAAGGAAGGGAAAGGGAAGGAAGGGAAGGAAAGGAGAGGGAAGGAGGGAAGGAAAGGAAAGGGAGGGGATGGAGGGAGGAGAGGGAGGGGAGGGGAGGGGAGGAGGGAGGAAAGGAAGGAAAGGGAGGGGACGGGAGGGAGGGAGGGAAGGAAAGGAAGGGAGGAAAGGAGGGAGGGAGGAAAGGAAGGGAAGGGAACGGAAGGGAAGGGAAGGAAATGGAAGGAAAGGGAAGGGACGGGAAGGGAAGGGAAGGAAAGGAAAGGAAGGGAAGGGAAGGAAAGGGGAGGAAAAGGAAGGGAAGGAAGGGAAAGGGGGGAGGAAAGGAAAGGAAAGGAAAGGGAGGGGACGGGAGGAGGAAAGGAAAGAAAAGGGAGGAGGGAGGGCAAAGGGGAGGGAGGGGATGGGAAGGAGGAGAAGGAGGGGAGGAAAGGAAGGAAAGGGACGGAAGGAAGGGGAAGGAAAGGGGAGGACGGGAAGGGGAGGGGAAGGGAAGGAAGGAAAGGAAAAGGAAGGAAAGAAAGGAGGGAAGGAATGGAAGGAAAGGGAAGGGAAGGGAAAGGGAAGGAAAGGGAAAGGGAAGGGAAAGGAAAGGGAAAGGGAAAGGGAAGGAAAGGGAAAGGGAAGGGAATGGAAGGGAAGGGCAGGGAAGGAAAGGGAAGGGAAAGGAAAGGGAAGGATAGGAAAGGGAAGGAAAGGAAAGGGAATGAAAGGAAAGGGAAAGGGATGGGAATGAAAGGGAAGGGAAAGGGAGGGGAATGGAATGGAAGGGAAGGAAAGGGAAGGTAAGGTAAGAGAAGGAAAGGGAAGGAGAGGGAAGGGAAAGGGAAGGAATGGAAGGAAGGAAGGAAAGGAAGGAAGGGCAGGGAAGGAAAGGGAAGGTAAGCGAAGGAAAGGGAAGGAAAGGGAAAGGAAAGGAAGGAAGGAAGAAGGCAAGGAAAGGGAAGGTAAGGGAAAGGAATGGAAAGGGAAGGGAATGGAATGGAAGGGCAGGGAAGGGAAGGGAAGGGAAAGGGAAGGGAATGGAAGGAAAGGGAATGGAAAGGATGGGAAGGGCAGGGAAGGAAAGGAAGGAATGGAAGGAAGGGAAGGAAAGGAAGGGAAGGAAAGGAAGGAAGGAAGGGAAGAGAAAGGAAGGCAGGGAAGAAAGGAAGGAAGGAGAAGGAAGGAAAGGAAAGGGAAGGGAAGGAAGGAAGGGAAGGGAAGGAAAGGAAAATGAAGGAAGGGCAGGAAGGAAAAGGAAGGAAAGGAAGAGAAGGAAAGGGAAGGTAAGGCAAGAGAAGGGAAGGAAGGAAAAGGAAGGTAAAGGAAGGAATGAAGGAAAGGAAGGAATGGAAAAGGGAAGGAAAAGGTAAGGTAAGAGAAAGGAAAGGAAAGGAAAGGGAAGGAAAGGATGTGGAATGGAAGGGAAGGGAAGGGAAGGGAAGGGAGGAAAAGGAAGGGAATGAAGGGCAGGGAAGGAAAGGAAGGAAAGGCAAGGGAAGGAAGGGAAGGAAGAGAAGGAAAGGAAGGAAGGAAAGAGAAGGAAAGGAAGGGAAAGGAAGGAATGAAGGGAAGGGCAGGGAAGGAAAGGAAGGAAAGGGAAGGAAGAAAGAGAAGGAAGGAAGGAAAGGTAAGGAAGGAATGGAAAGGAAAGGGAAGGAAGGAAGGGAAGGAATGGAAAGGAAGGGCAGGGAAGGAAGGAAGGAAGGAAAGGAAGGAAAGGAAGGAAAAGGAAAGGGAAAGGAAGGAAAGGGAAGGAAGGGGGAAGGAAACGGAAGGGAATGAAAGGGAAGGGAAGGGAAGGAAAGGGAAAGGTAAGGAAAGGGAAGGGAAGGAAAGGGAACGGAAGGGAAAGGAAGGGAATGAAAGGAAGGAAAGGAAGGGGAAAGGAAGGAAGGAAAGGAAGGAAGGAAGAGAAGGAAAGGGAAGGAGGAAGGGAAAGGAAGGAATGAAGGGAAGGCAAGGGAAGGAAAAGGAAAGGGAAGGAAAGGTAAGGTAAGAGAAGGAAAGGGAAGGAAAGGGAAGGGAATGGAAGGGAAGGGCAGGGAAGTAAAGGGAAGGAAATGGAAAGGAAAGGGAAGGGAATGAAAGAGAAGGAAAGGGATGGGAAGGGAAAGGAAAGGAAGGAAGCAAGGAAGGAAGGAAGGAAGGAATGGAAAGGAAGGGAAGGGAAGGAATGGAAGGAAGGCAGGGAAGGAAAGGAAGGGAAAAGAGAATGAAAAGGAAGGGAAGGAAAGGAAGGGAAAGGAAGGAATGAAGGAAGGAAGGGAAGAAAGGGAAAAGGGGAAGGAAGGAAAAGGAAGGGAAGGAGGAAGGAAAGGAAGGAAGGGAAGGAAAGGGAAGGAAGGAAGGAAGGAAGGAAGGGAAAGGAAGGGAAGGAAAGGAGCAAGAGAAGGAAAGGAAGGAAAGGAAGGGAAAGGAAGGAAGGGAGGAAAGGAAGGAAAGGAAAGGGAAGGAAAGGGAATGTAAGGGAAGGGAAGGAAAGGGAAGGGGAAGGGAAAGGGAAGGAAGGAAAGGAAAGGAAGGTAAGGGAAAGGAAGGAAAAGGAAGGAAAGGAAGGAATGGAAGGAAGGAAGGAAAGGAAGGAAAGGAAGGAAGGAAAGGGAAGAAATGGAAGGGAGGGAAAGGAAGGAAAGGGAAAGGGAAGGAGGAAGGAAAGGAAGGGAAACGAAGGAATGAAAGGGAAGGCAGGGAAGGAAAGGAAGGAAGGAAATGAAGGAAAGGAAGGAAGGAAACGAAGGAAAGAGAAGGAAGGAAGGAAGGGAAGGAATGAAAGGAAGGAAAGGAAGGAAGGAAGGAAATGGAAGGCAGGGAAGGAAAGGAAGGAAGGGAAGGAAGGGGAAAAGGAAAGGAATGAAAGGGAAGGAAAGGAAGGAAGGGAAGGCAGGGAAGGAAAGGAAGGAAGGAATGGAAGGAAAGGAATGAAAGGAAGGCAGGAAGGAAAGGAAGGGAAAGGAAGGAATGAAAGGAAGGCAGGGAAGGAAAGGAAGGAAGGAAGGAAGGAAAGGAAGGAAGGGCAGGAATGAAGGAAGGCAGGGAAGGAAAGGGAAGGAAAGGAAATGGAAGGAAAGGAAGGGGAAAGGGAAGGAAAGGAAGGAATGAAAGGAAGGGCAGGGAAAAGGAAGGAAGGAAATGGAAGGGAAGGGAAGGAAAGGAAGGGAATGGAAGGAAGGGCAGAGGAAAGGAAGGAAAGGAAATGGAAGGAAAGGAAGGAAAGGAAGGAAGGAATGAAAGGAAGGGCAGGGAAGGAAAGGAAGGAAAGGAAGGAAGGCAGGAAGGAAAGGAAGGAATGAAAGAGAAGGAAAGGAAGGAAGGAAAGGAAGGAAGGAAGGCAGGAAGGAAAAGGGAAGGAATGAAGGAAGGCAGGAAGGAAAGGAAGGAAAGGGAAGGAAAGGAAGGCAGGGAAGGAAAGGAAGGAAGGGAAATGAAAGAAAGGAAGGGAAGGAAAGGAAGGAAGGTAGGAAGGAAGGAAAGGAAGGAAGGAAGGCAGGGAAGGAAAGGAAAGGAATGAAAGGAAGGAATGAAAGGAAGGAAAGAGAAGGAAAGGAAGGAAAGGAAAGGGAAGGAAAGGAAAAGGAAGGAAAGGAAGGAAGGAATGAAAGGGAAGGCAGGGAAGGAAGGAAGGAAAGGAAAAGGAAGGAAGGAAAGGAAGGAAAAGGGAAGGAAAGGAAGGAAAGGAAGGAATGAAGGAAGGCAGGGAAGGAAAGGAAGGAAGGAAGGAAATGAAGGAAAGGAAGGAAGGAAAGGAAGGAAGGAAAGGAAAAGAAAAAAAGGATGGAAAGGAAAGGAAGGAAGGAAGGGAGGAAAGGAAAGGAAAGGAAAGGAAGGAAGGAAAGGAAAGAGAAAGGAAAGGAAAGGATGGAATGAAAGGAAGGATAGGAAAGGGAATGGAATGGAAAGGAAGGAAAGGAAGGTAAAGAGAGAAGGAAGGAAAGGGAATGGAAGGAAGGAAGGAAGGGGAAGGGAAGGAAGGGAAGGAAGGAAGGAATGAAGGAAGGAAAGGAAGGTAAGGTAAGAGGAGAAAGGAAGGAAAGGAAGGAATGGAAGGAAGGGCAGGGAAGAAAAGGAAGGAAAGGGAAGGAAAGGAAATGAAAGGGAAGGAAAGGAAGGGAAGGAAAGGGAAGGAAGGAAGAGAAGGAAAGGGAAGGAAGGAAGGGAAGGAAGGAAAGGAAGGGAAAGGAAAGGAAGGACAGGAAGGAATGAAAGGAAGGGCAGGAAGGAAATGGAAGGAAAGGAAGGGAAGGAAAGGGAAGGAAAGGAAGGAAAGGGAAGGAATGAAAGGAAGGGCAGGGAAGGGAATGGAAAGGAAGGGAAAGGAAAGGAAGGGAAGGGAAGGGAAAGGAAGGAAGGAAAGGAAGGGAAGGAAAAGGGAGGGAGGGAGGAGGGGAGGAAAGGAAAGGGAGGGGACGGGAGGGGAGGGAAAGGAAAGGAAAGGAAGGGAAAGGGAAGGGGAGGGGAAGGAGGGACGGGAGGGGGGAGGAAAGGAAGGAAAGGGAGGGACGGGAGGAGGAAAGGAAAGGAAAGGAAAGGGGAGGGACGGAGGGGAGGGAAGGGAGGGAGGGAAAGGGAAGGAAAGGGAGGGGACGGGAGGAGGGGAGGGAGAAAGGAAAGGGACGGGAGGGAGGGAGGGAGGGAGGAAAGGAAGGCAGGAAGGAAGGAAAGGAAAAGGAAAAGGAAAGGGAAGGAAAGGAAGGAAAGGATATATAGGGAAGGAAAGGGAAGGGAAAGGGAAGGAAAGGGAAGGGCAGGGAAGGAAAGGGAAGGTAAGGAAAGAGAAGGAAAGGAAGGAAAAGGGAAGGAAGGAAAGGGAAGGAAAGGAAGGAAGGATAGGAAAGGAAGGAAGGAAAGGAATGAAAGGAAAGGGAAAGGATGGGAAGGAAAGGGAAGGAAAGGAAGAGGGAATGAAAGGAAGAAGGAAGGAAAGGTAAGAGAAGGAAAGGGAAGGAAGGGAAGGGAAGGGAAGGAATGAAGGGCAGGAAGGAAGGGAAGGAAGGAAGGGGAAGGAAAGGAAGGTAAGAGAAGGAAAGGAAGGAAATGAAGGAAAGGAAGGGAATGGAATGGAAGGGCAGGGAAGGAAAGGGAAGGAAAGGGAAAGGAATGGAAAGGGAAGGGAATGGAATGGAAGGGCAGGGAAAGAAAGGGAAGGGAAAGGGAAGGGAATGGAATGGAAGGGCAGGGAAGGAAAGGGAAGGGAAAGGCAAGGGAATGGAAGGGAAGGGCAGGGAAGGAAAGGGAAGGTAAGAGAAGGAAAGGGAAGGAAAGGGAAAAGGAAGGGAATGGAATGGAAGGGAAGGGCAGGGAAGGAAAGGGAAGGTAAGGTAAGAGAAGGAAAGGGAAGGGAAAGGGAAGGGAATGGAAGGGAAGGGCAGGGAAGGAAATGGAAGGGAATGGAATGGAAGGAAGGAATGGAAGGAAGGCAGGGAAGGAAAGGAATAAAAGGTAAGAGAAGGAAAGGAAGGTAAGAGAAGGAAAGGAAGGAAAGGGAAGGAAGGGAAGGAATGAAGGAAGGAAGGGAAGGAGGGAAGGAATGAAGAAAGGAAAAGGAAGGAAGGTAAGGAAGGGAAAGGGAAGGAAAGGGAAGGAATGAAGGGAAGGCAGGGAAGGAAGGAAGGGAAAGGAAGGGAATGAAGGGAAGGCAGGGAAGGAAAGGAAGGAAAGGCAAGGGATGGAAGGAAGGGAAAGGAAGGAAAGGGAAGAGAAGGAAAGGGAAGGGAAGGGAAGGGAAGGGAAAGGAAGGGAAGAAAAGGGAGGGAAGGGAAAGGAAGGAAAGGGAAGAGAAGGAAAGGGAAGGGAAGAGGAAAGGGAAGGGAATGGAAAGGGAAGAGAAGGGAAGGGAAGGAATGGAAAGGAAGGAAGGAAGGAAGGGAAGGGAATGGAAGGGAAGGGCAGGGAAGGAAAGGGAAGGTAACGTAAGAGAAGGAAAAGGAAGGAAAGGGAAGGAAAGGGAAGGGAAAGGGAAGGGAATGGAAGGGAAGGGCAGGGAACGAAAGGGAAGGAAAAGGAAGGGAAGGACATGGAAGGGAAGGAAAGGAAAGGAATGGAAGGAAGGAGGGAAGGGAAGGCAGGGAAGGAAGAGAAGGGAAGGAAGGCAGGGAAGGAAAGGAAGGTAAGGAAGAGAAGGAAAGGAAGGAAAGGAAGGAAAGGAAGGAATGGAAGGAAGGAGGAAGGAAGGAAAAGGAAAAGGAAGGGAAGGGAAAGGGAAGGGAATGGAAGGGAAGGGCAGGGAAGGGCAGGGAAGGGAAAGGGAAGGGAAAGGGAAGGAAAGGGAAGGTAAGGTAAGAGAAGGAAAGGGAAGGAAAGGGAAGGGAAAGGGAAAGGAATGAAAGGGAAGGAAAGGGAAGGGAAAGGAAATGGAAGGAAAGGGAAGGGAAAGGGAAGGGCAGGGAAGGAAAGGGAAGGAAAGGAAATGGAAGGAAGGAAATGAAGGAATGAAAGGAAGGAAAGGGAAGGATAGGAAATGAAGGAAAGGGAAGGAAGGAAGGGAAGGAAGGCAGGAAGGAAAGGAAGGAATGAAAGGAAGGAAAGGAAGGAAGGAAGGAAATGGAAGGCAGGAAGGAAAGGAAGGAAAGGAAGGAAGGCAGGGGAAGGAAAGGGAAGGAATGAAAAGGGAAGGAAAGGAAGGAAAGGAAGGGCAGGAAGGAAAGGAAAGGGAAAGGAATGAAAGGGAAGGGCAGGGAATGAAAGGAAGGAAAGGAAGGAAAGGAATGAAAGGGAAGGGCAGGGAAGGAAAGGGAATGGAAGGAAAGGGAAGGGAAGGGCAGGGAATGGAAGGGAAGGGCAGGGAAGGAAAGGGAAGGGAAAGGAAATGGAAGGAAAGGGAAGGGAAAGGGAAGGGAAAGGGAAGGGAATGAAAGGGAAGGGCAGGGAAGGAAAGGGAAGGGAAGGGAAATGGAAGGAAAGGGAAGGGAAGGGAAAGGGAAGGAAGGAAGAGAGGGAAAGGAAGGAAAGGAAATGGAAGGAAAGGAAGGAAAGGAAGGAATGAAAGGAAGGGCAGGGAAGGAAAGGAAGGAAAGGAAGGGAAGGAAAGAAGGAATGAAAGAGAAGGAAAGGAAGGAAGGAAAGGAAAGGAAGGAAGGAAAGGAAGGGAAGGCAGGGAAGGAAAGGAAGGAATGAAAGGAAGGCAGGGAAGGAAAGGAAGGAAAGGAAGGAAAGGAAGGAAGGGAAGGAAAGGAAGGAAGGAATGAAAGAAAGGGAAGGAAGGAAGAAGGAAGGAAGGAAGGAAAGGAAGGAAGGAAGGGGAAGGAAGGAAAGGAAGGAAAAAGGGAAGGAAGAAAGGGAAGGGAAGGAAGGAAAGGAAGGGAAAGGAAAGGAAAGGAAGGAAAGGGAAGGAAAGGGAAGGGGGAAGGGAAAGGAAGGAAGGAAAGGAAGGAATGAAAGGAAGGAAAGAGAAGGAAAGGGAAGGAAAGGAAAGGAAGGAAAGGAAGGAAGGAATGAAAGGAAGGAAGGAAAGGAAGGCAAAGGAAGGAAAGGAAGGGAAAGGGAAGGGAAGAAAAGGGAAGGAAAAGGAAGGAAAGGAAGGAAAAGGAAGGAATGAAGGAAGGCAGGGAAGGAAGGGAAGGAAGGAAATGGAAGGAAAGGGAAGGGAAGGGAAAGGGAAGGAAAGGGAAAGGGAAAAGGAAAGGGAAGGAAAGGGAAAGGGAAGGGAATGGAAGGGAAGGAAAGGGAAGGGAAAGGAAAGGAAAGGGAAGGAAAGGAAAGAGAATGAAAGGAAAGGGAAAGGGATGGGAATGAAAGGGAAGGAAAGGAAGGAAGGAATGGAATGGAAGGAAGGAAGGTAAGGTAAGAGAAGGATAGGGAAGGAAAGGAAGGAAAGGGAAGGAATGAAGGGCAGGGGAAGGAAGGAAGGAAGGAAGGAAGGAAGGGAAGGAAAGGAAGTTAAGGTAAGAGAAGGAAAGGGAAGGAAAGGTAAGTGAATGGAAGGGAAGGGCAGGGAAGGAAAGGGAAGGAAAGGGAAAGGAAAGGAAGGAATGAAAGGAAGGAAAGGAAGGGAAGGAAGGGAAGGAAGGAAAGGAAGGAAGGAAAGGAAGGAATGAAAGGAAGGCAGGGAAGGAAAGGAAGGAAAGGAAAGGGAAGGAATGAAAGGAAGGCAGGGAAGGAAAGGAAGGAAAATAAAGGAAGGAAAGGAAAGGGAAGGAAAGGAAGGAAGGAAAGGAAGGAAAGGAAGGAATGAAAGGAAGGGCAGGAAGGAAAGGAAAGGAAGGAAAGGAAAGGAAGGTAGGAAAGGTAGGTAATGTAAGGAAGGGACGGAAAGGAAAGGAAGTAGAGTAAGGAAGGTGGGAAGGAAAGGAAGGGAAGGGAATGGAATGGAATGGAAGGGAAGGAAAGGGAAGGGAAGGTAAGGAAAGGGTAGTGAAGGAAAAGGGAAGGAAAGGGAAGGGAATGAAAGGGAAGGGCAGGGAAGGAAAGGGAAGGGAAGGGAATGAAAGGGAAGGGCAGGGAAGGAAAGGGAAGGGAAGGAAAGGGAAGGGAAAGGGAAGGGAAAGGGAAGGGAATGGAATGGAATGGAAGGGAAGGAAAGGGATGGTAAGGTAAGAGAAGGTAAGGGAAGGAAAGGGAAGGGAAAGGGAAGGGAATGGAAGGGAAGGGCAGGGAAGGGAAAGGGAAGGGAAAGGGAAGGGAATGGAATGGAAGGGAAGGAAAGGGAAGGTAAGAGAAGGAAAGGGAAGGAAAGGTAAGGGAAAGGGAAGGGAATGGAAAGGAAGGGCAGGGAAGGGAAGGGAAGGGAATGGAAGGGCAGGGAAGGTAATGTAAGTGAAGGAAAAGGAAGGAAAGGAAGGAGGAAGGAAAGGAAGGAAGGGAAGGAAGGAAGGAAGGAAGGCAAGGGAATGGAAGGGAAGGGCAGGGAAGGAAAGGGAAGGTAAGAGAAGGAAAGGGAAGGAAAGGGAAAAGGAAGGGAATGGAAGGGAAGGGAAGGGAAGGGAAGGGAAAGGGAAGGGAATGGATGGGCAGGGCAGGGAAGGGCAGGGAATGGATGGGCAGGGCAGGGAAGGGCAGGGAAGGGAAGGGAAGGACAGGGAAGGAAAGGAAGGAAGGAAGGAAAGAAAGGAAGGAAAGGAAGGAATGAAAGGAAGGGCAGGGAAGGAAAGGAAGGAAGGGAAGGAAAGGGAAGGGAAAGGGAAGGGCAGGGAAGGGAAAGGAAATAGAAGGAATGGGAAGGGAAAGGGAATGAAAGGGAAGGGCAGGGAAGGAAAGGGAAGGGAAAGGAAATGGAAGGAAAGGGAAGGGAAAGGGAAGGGAATGAAAGGGAAGGGCAGGGACGGAAAGGAAGGAAAGGAAGGAAGGCAGGGAAGGAAAGAGAAGGAATGAAAGGAAGGAAATGAAGGAAGGGCAGGAAAGGAAGGGAAGGAAGGGAAGGAAAGGAAAGGAATGAAAGGAAGGCAGGGAATGAAAGGGAAGGGAAAGGAAATGGAAGGAAAGGAAGGAAGGAAAGGGAAGGAAGGAAAGGAATGGAAAGGAAGGGCAGGGAAGGAAAGGAAGGAAGGAAAGGAAGGAAAGGAATGGAAGGAAGGAAAGGAAGAGAAAGGAAATGAAGGGAAAGGAAGAATGAAAGGAAGGGCAGGAAAGGAAGGAAAGGAATGAAGGAAAGGAAGGAAACGGAAGGAATGAAAGGAAGGAAAGGACGGAAAGGAAATGAAGGAAAGGAAGCAAGGAAAGGAAGGAAAGAAGGAAGGCAGGGAAGGAAAGGAAGGGAATGAAAGGAAGGGAAGGAAGGAAAGGAAGGAAATGAAGGCAGGGAAGGAAAGGGAAGGAAAGGAAGGAAATGAAGGAAGGCAGGGAAGGAAAGGAAGGAATGAAAGGAAGGAAAAGGAAGGAAAGGAAAGGAAGGAAGGAAGGAAGGAAAGGAATGAAAGGAAGGCAGGAAGGAAAGGAAGGAAAGGAAAGGAAGGAATGAAAGGAAGGGAAGAGGAAGGAAAGGGAAGGAAAGAAGGAAGGAAGGGGAATGAAGGAAGGGCAGGGAAGGAAAGGAAGGAAAGGAAATGAAGGAAAGGCAGGGAAAGGAAGGGAAAGGAAGGAATGAAAGGAAGGCAGGGAAAGGAAGGAAAGGAATGAGGAAAGGAAGGGAATGGAAGGAAGGCAGAGAAGGAAAGGAAGGAAAGGAAATGAAGGAAAGGGAAGGAAAGGAAGGAATGAAAGGAAGGGCAGGGAAGGAAAGGAAGGAAAGGAAGGAAGGGCAGGGAAGGAAAGGAATGGAATGAAAGGAAGGGAAAGGAAGGAAGGGCAGGAAGGAAAGGAAGGAAGGGTAGGGAAGGAGGGGAAAGGAAGGGAAAGGAAGGAAAGGGAAGGGAAGGAAGGAAAGGGAAGGAAGGAAAGGGATGGGAAGGGAAGGAAGGAGAGGGAAGGCAATGGGAAGGGAAGGGAAGGAAAGGGAAGGGAAGGGAATGAAAGGGAAGGGCAGGGAAGGAAAGGGAAGGGAAAGGGAAGGGAAAGGAAAGGGAAAGGGAAGGGAAGGAAAGGGAAGGAAAAGGGAAGGAAAGGGAAGGAAAGGAAGGAAGGAAAGGGAAAGGAAGGAAAGGGAAGGAAAGGAAGGGGCAAAGGAAAGGGAAGGGAAGGGAATGAAAGGGAAGGGCAGGGAAAGGGAAGGGAAAGGAAAGGGAAAGGGAAGGGAAGGAAAGGGAAGGAAAAGGGAAGGAAAGGGAAGGAAAAGGGAAGGGAATGGAAGGGAAGGGCAGGGAAGGAAAGGGAAGGGAAGGGAAATGGAAGGAAATGGAAGGGAAGGGAAGGGAAGGAAAGGGAAGGAAAGGGAAGGGAAAGGGAAGGGAACGGAAAGGGAAAGGGAAGGAAGGAATGAAGGAAGGGCAGGAAAGGAAAGGGAAGGAAAGGGAAAGGGAAGGGAAAGGAAAGGAAAGGGAAGGAAAGGAAAGAGAATGAAAGGAAAGGGAAAGGGATGGGAATGAAAGGGAAGGGAAAGGGAAGGGAATGGAATGGAAGGAAAGGGAAGGTAAGGTAAGAGAAGGATAGGGAAGGAAAGGGAAGGGAAAGGGAAGGGAATGGAAGGGAAGGGCAGGGCAGGGAAGGGAAGGGAATGGAAGGGCAGGGAAGGAAAGGGAAGGTAAGGTAAGAGAAGGAAAGGGAAGGAAAGGGAAGGGAATGGAAGGGAAGGGCAGGGAAGGAAAGGGAAGGAAAGGGAAAGGAAAGGGAAGGGAATGAAAGGGAAGGAAAGGGAAGGGAAGGGAAAGGGAAGGGAAGGAAAGGGAAGGGAATGAAAGGGAAGGGCAGGGAAGGAAAGGGAAGGGAAAGGAAAGGGAAGGAAAGGGAAGGGAATGAAAGGGAAGGGCAGGGAAGGAAAGGGAAGGGAAAATAAAGGGAAGGGAAAGGAAAGGGAAGGAAAGGGAAGGGAAGGAAAGGGAAGGGCAGGGAAGGGAAAGGAAAGGGAAGGGAAAGGAAAGGGAAGGAAAGGAATGAAAGGAAGGAAGGAAAGAAAGGGGAGGGAAAGGAAAGGAAGGAATGAAGGAAGGAAGGAAAGGAAAGGGAAGGGCAGGGAAGGAAAGGGAAAGGGAAGGGAAAGGAAAGGGAAGGGCAGGGAAGGAAAGGGAAGTGAAGGAAAAGGGAAGGAAAGGGAAGGGAATGAAAGGGAAGGGCAGGGAAGGAAAGGGAAGGGAAGGCAAGGGAATGAAAGGGCAGGGCAGGAAGGAAAGGAAGGAAGGAAGGAAAGGAAGGAAAGGAAAGAGAAGGAAAAGGAAGGAAAGGAAGGAATGGAATGAAAGGAAGGAAAGGGATGGTAAGGAAGGAAGGTAAGGAAGGAAAGGAAGGAAAGGGAAGGGAAGGGAAGGGAAGGTAAGGGAAGGTAATGGAAGGGAAGGGAAGGGAAAGGGAAGGGAATGGCATGGAAGGAAAGAGAAGGAAAGGGAAGGAAAGGTAAGGGAAAGGAAGGAATGGAAAGGAAGGGCAGAAGGGAAGGAAGGAATGGAAGGCAGGGAAGGAAAGGATGGAAGGAAAGGAAGGAAGGAAAGGAAGGGAAAGGAAGGGAAAAGGAAGGGAAGGGAAGGGAAGGAAAGGAAGGGAAGGAAGGGAGGGAAGGAAAGGAAGGTAAGGAAAGGGAAGGAAGGAAAGGGAAGGAAAGGAAGGAATGAAGGAAGGAAGGGAAGGAATGGATGGGAAGGGCAGGGAAGGGCAGGGAATGGATGGGCAGGCAGGAAGGGCAGGGAAGGAAGGGAAGGAAGGAAAGGGAAGGAAGGGAGGAAAGGAAGGAAGGAAAGGAAGGGAAAGGGAAGGAATGAAAGGAAGGGAGGGGAAGGAAGGACGGAAAGGAAGGGAAGGAAAGGAAGGGAAGGGAAGGAAAGGAAAGGAAAGGAAGTATAGGAAGGAAGGAGGGAAGGAAAGGAAGGGAAGGGAAGGAAGGGAAAGGAAATGGAAGGAAAGGGAAGGGAAAGGGAAGGGAATGAAAGGGAAGGGCAGGGAAGGAAAGGGAAGGGAAAGGGAAGGGAAGGGCAGGGAAGGAAAGGGAAGGGAATGAAAGGGAAGGGAAATGGAAGGGAAGGGCAGGGAAGGGAAGAAAGGGAAAGGAAGGAGAAGGAAGGGGAAGGAAGGAAAAGAAAGGAAAGTAAAGGAAGGTAAGGGAAGGGAAGGGAAGGAAGAGGAGGAAAGGAAAGGAAAGGAAAGGAAGGAAGGTAAGGTAAGGGGAGGTAAGGGAAGGGAAGGAAGGGAAGGAAGAGGAAAGGAAGGGAAGGGAAGGAAAGGAAGGGAAGGAAAGGGAAGAGAAGGGAAGGGAAAAGAAGGAAAGGAAAGGGAAGGAAAGGTAGGAAGGGAAGGAAGGGAAAGGAAGGAAAGGGAAGGATGGAAAAGGAAGGAAGGAAAGGATGGGAAGGGATGGGAAGGGAAAGGATGGGAAGGGAAAGGATGGGAAGGGAAGGGAAAGGAAGGGAAGGGGAGGGAAAGGAAGGGAAGGGATGGGAAGGGAAAGGATGGGGAGGGAAAGGAAGGGAGGGGAAGGGATGGGAAGGGAAATGATGGGAAGGGAAGGGGAGGGAAAGGAAGGGAAGGGGAGGGAAAGGAAGGGAAGGGAATTATGCATTATTTCAAAAGCCAATTGTTACACATCTTCACTATTTCTCTCTCTCTCTCTCTCTCTCTCTCTCTCCAGGTGTGACCTACCCGCCAGTCTCCTGCCTGAAGGGTGAGGCTGTGTGTGTCCCAGGATGAGCAGGCTGTCTTGCAGGGTGTGGTCGCTGGGCTCTCCGGGGCGGCTGGACGGCTCCTACGGAAAGGGAAGCTTGGGAGTGATTTTGCCTCTGAAACAATAAGGAATTTGGGTGTTCATAACCCCTTGACTGCTGATTTCCTACAAGAATACATCACAAAGCTGCAGGAGTGGAACAAAAAGTGCCTGCTACAATTCACGGAAGAAAAATGTAAAGTCCTGCACCACATGGGAAACACTCCACTATCCACCACAGAGGCAGAGAAAGACCTGGGAGTGTATGTTACCAGGCTACCAGTGAAGGGATATCCAGCACACCAACACCACATGGGAAACACTCCACTATCCACCACAGAGGCAGAGAAAGACCTGGGAGTGTATGTTACCAGGCTACCAGTGAAGGGATATCCAGCACACCAATACCACATGGGAAACACTCCACTATCCACCACAGAGGCAGAGAAAGACCTGGTAGTACAGGATACCAGGTTACCAGGCTACCAGTGAAGGAAAAATCCGTGCCAATCGCAGCGGACAGGTTAGGTACCTAATCTAACGTGTCATAACCTAAACTAAACTAATGCAGGTAATTCTTTACAAGATGTCCGCCTCCCCCTCCCTAAAATGGGGAAAATTCCCTACTCCCGAAAGTTTAGGGAAACTTCTCGTCCTGTTATCGCCGTTTGGCGATGTGAGGAAATAGAGGAAAATGAGAGAGGGTGAGAAGTGGAGAGAGATGAGGAGAGAGGTGGAAGAGTGGAGAGGAAGGAATAAGGGAGAGGTTTACTACTGCAAAGGCCATTTGTCGTCGGGAATGTTATGACAGTACGGTCAGAGGTGTCACCAAATCCATCAGGCCGGCCTACAGTCATCTGAAGGCGTCCTTGTTCAGAGCCATGAGTGTGTCCCACACAGGAGGGAGGCGAGTACGAAGGCAAAGGGCAGACGGTTAAGGAAGTTGGTGCAGGGAAGACGTTGAGGCGGATGAACGACCGAGAGGCTGAGGTGTTTATAGACCCTGACGGTGTAAGGTCCGTTGAAGTTGTGTTCTTACGTGTTATAGTGCTCCACATGTTGTACTTGTATGTACGTCAAGCAGTCGGACACCTGACGGTGTATTATAATGTGTTATACTGATCAATGTATTGTCTTTTGTACTCGACTGGACAGCAATCAGTTATCACTGATGTATAAACGCAGTGATGAGAATAGATGATTCTCGGAGTGTGATGGTTACATGTACCTCATACTGACAGGTTTGATCCATAAAACTAGAGACCACATCAGACAGGCGGGACTTTCCTTAACAATCAACTGACTGCGGTTACACGTCCCGCGCTGCATATTTCCCACAGCTTACACCGTGTGTCCAATATATTTAAACTACTCCAACCTAACTTTACATAACCTTCTAATGGGGTGGGGGGACTTCACCCCTCTCAAGCCCCCCTCTGCTATAATAACTGAGTGAAATTGCGAGGTTTCTGTACATGGCAAAAAATCCCTGGAACATATTTAAACTACTCCAACCTAACTTTACATAACCTTCTAACGGGGGGTTTTGCCCCTCTCGACCCCCCCCCCCTATGGAGGCTGAGTGAAACTGCGTGGTTTCTGTACGTGGCAAAAAATCCCTTGAATATATTTAACCCTTAAACACATAACCTATTAAATTATACACTAACACATGCGGGGGTCCTTGCGGACCCCAACTTTTGAAAAATGAAAAAAAAAACTTCTAATTGCATTTTATTCAAACTAAAAGCAGCATGGGCAATGCCAAACTTAATCCTGTTGCTGGGGAAACAAATATATGTAAAGATTGATAAGTAAGTATTAGATTGGATAGCCCCCAAAATCTCCAAAACTCATGAAAAATAATACACCTGTTCACAATACATTTTGTATCAGGCCCTCCCATGCAAGTACTCCCATGTAGCGTGTCCCAAGTACAGCCTGGGAGTGTGGGATGCAGCTGATGTACCCCTAGCATTCTGGCACCACTGCTAGTTCTGAGGCAAGCTGTCAAAAAAGTTGATATTTTATTAGTGAAAAAAAAAAAGTTTTGGGGGTATTTTTGTACAAATGTACATCAGTACAGTTGCAATTCATAGAAAATTATTACTTACATTTGAGGAATCTGCAGAGAGCCTCCTTATACAAGTAAAGCACACATTGCGGCTTTTCCTAACATCATTCTGTGGAGGACACTTCCTGCACCGTACTATGCAGGGGCATAGTACGGGTCGAAACGGGCAGCAATCGCTTCTACACTGGACACGGAAAGAGCGAGAGCGGCATGCACACAACATCGACAACATCAAAGAGAACACAAAAGCTATCAGGCATCACAGCCGTCTGGCGCCAATGAGGCGGCTGTGTTAACATTGAGAAAGTATAGTGGGGTCCGATCCGACCCCCGGATGTGTTTAAGGGTTAAACACTGCAAGAAAGTGAACACTGTGCAGCAGCTACTTGAAAACTGAGCAAACACAAAATCTTTCTCACTTTGGAATATAAAAATTTCACTCCTGGCAACCTCTGGGGTGTTGGACTCCAAAACATATTTTTCCACGAAAAGGCATCGTTAATGTTGCAGCTTGCTCCTGAAAAAAAAAAAAAGCTTATAAGAATAGTGCCATCACTCTCATAATTAGTCTTTATCCCAATTCCTGATTCAAGCCGTGAAAGGAAACACATAAATCCTTAAATATATATTCAACAAATAAGTAAAAATATACAAGTTTACGAAACAAATAAGTAGAGTTTTTACAGTAAACTGGTTTATGAAGAATTCAGCCAAGAAAAACTAGACAGCAGCTGACAAGAGCATGGAAGGAGGAAGACCAAGCTTCTGTTTACCTCCTCACCTGGACCTTCCAAGCATTGAGAAAGTTGAGCAGCATGACTGTGCCCATCGCACTGTCTCCCTCCTCCACAAACTTGATCAGCAGCACAGTGGTCGGCAGGTCACTGGGGAACACAGCACTGCTACTACAATGGGTCGCCTTGTGCATGCCCAGTCTCTGCCATGATGAGGTCAGTGCTGAGTCAGAGGGCAGGAGAATAGCAGAGTAGATTATTCAGTAATAATATATCCAAAAATAATGATTTTTTCCCCAAAAATTTACTATTGTGTATGTACACAGCACCTCAAGTAAGCTTACACACACACGTTAGACCTTCAGTACACTCTTGTGCATCTAACAGTGACCCAACACTGCAGGAGCATATAATTTTGGTGACTTTTGTTGTTAAGGATATTCTGAAACCAATCAGAGAAAACTAATTCAAAATATCTGTACAGGAAAAGGAAAACCTGTCATATGGAAAGGCTTGTATCTGAAGGAAGCAATGGCTAGGTCAGGTATTCTTCCACTTGTTGGCCTTCACCAGTCAACATATACAAGGTGTGAAGCATGTCTTACACACCACACTTTTCAGCCCCTGCATCACCAGCTAACATGAGCCGTACTACTACGTACCAAATTTCCATGAAGAGTTTGACAAAGCCGGCACCCAAGAGGAAGGGCTGAGAGATGCTTCTTCATCTTGCTGTCCTTCATCTTCCACCTTTGATTAGATAGTTAGTGTAGCTTGTCACAAACAGCCTCATAAGAACCATCAGGTCTGCTGTTGTTTGTTCTTCCTTTGTGTTCTCCAGCTCCAAGGCCCCAAGTGAGCTGTGAGTGGAGGAAACAGACATCATGCTTCTTACTACTTCACCAGACACTCAAACTTTGCATATTGAATTGCTTCAGATGCCCTGCCCCCTCCCTCACCAAGGCCTACCCTCCTTTCATCTAAGCAATCAGCTCCCTTAGCTATGGACAGGGGCTTCAGCCTAGTGTATGGTGACTATAGCTGCTGTACGTCTTCCTTCATCAGCTTCAAACTTGCAGAATATTCTTAAAGCAATGCAGAGATGCTTTGAAGGGAGGCAGACGCACCATGCCTCTTGTTACCCCACCAAGCTGTCCCGTCAGGCACTAAACATCCCATTTTGCTGTCCTGGTACTTATTGACACTCAGAAAGACATGGAAATGGCACTAAGGAAACAGGTACGAAAGACTAGTTTGGCTGTGACCCGACCAACTCACACGCAACTTTCCATTCAAAATCAGCCGTGCTGTTCATGGTACTACTGATCAGCACCTTCATCAGTAAACCCTGGACCAGCCTTCTTACTATTGTTTCTCCTATAGCTTACACCCTCTCAGGATGGAAGCATCAACATGTCTGGAACTTTAACGATTCTTTGGCAACTCCTCCTGTCTGTTCGGGAGCATGTTGTGACAAGGCAACTTTATCTTTATCTTCCTTTTTGATGATTTGGCACTTGGTTGTTCTCTTTCCTTACAAATAGGAAGAAAATTAATTATGCTTCTACACTGGACACTCACACTAGCACGTCCTCCTCTGTTGTGTGAGGTGTGGGCCAGGGATTTGTCCTATCGCTCATAGGCATTGCAGGACCACCACCAGCTCAGTCAGGAGGTTATGTCGCTCACTCTGGAGAGAAGAGTAAAAAGCAGCTTCATTTGAAAGGGTTAAACAAATCCATGGTGAGTGAAGCTTTCCAGTGAACAAAATGGCTTGAGAAAGGTAATATTCATGGAGTAGAGAAGTTCTTGTACTAGTAAAAATGGTTGCAACATTACAACAATGGATACAGATACAAAAATAATATAAATGGATGCATTCATTCATCAATACACAGACAGATGGATACATGAAGAACATAATTAAATATAGAACCATAGATAGATATTGATAGACAGAGATGGACTGAAAATATCCGGGTTGGCATAACACCCCCCTCCCCCTTCCCCCCCATAAAAATAAGGAAATCAGTTAAAATTTCCCTAAAAGAACATGTTTTCTTTTAATTTATGTATATGTTGGTGGCCTCCCGAGTCTATGTTCTGGTTGATGTGTTGATATAAACAAGCTTGGGAATGATCCTTTCCTTTTAAGCCCAACCCACTGCCTTATGTTGGGTTTTACTGACTTTTTGTATTTTTGTTTTTATCATTTTTGTTCTTCATATTCAAAAATAAATCAGTCAAAATTGGTAATAATAGTCATGTTTAGAGAACCAAAAGGTCATTTTCTGTAGAGTATAAATTAACACAGACCAACCTGCACCTTGGATCGTGTGTGTGCTCTTCACTTTATAATAATCTTTTCACTCTAAATCACACTTGAACCTCAATTTCCTAGATATTGGATTTCCCAGTAGACAAAATCTTGGGTCCTCAAGACATGTGCCCAGCTGTGTTCAGCCTTTCCTGACCCAGTCGGGGCATCAAAACAAGTCCATCAGATTCCGTCCCCTGGTCAGTTTCCGCCGCCTGGACACATCAGTATATTGTTGTCTCATGCAGCCACGCTTTGACCTTACATTTGCAAGTAAGAAACATTATGTTCATAGGGAATCAAGTTCACACATTGTGCAACTTTATATTACTTGCAGAAACTTTATGAGGGAGCTGTTGTTCTGGAATGGCATTTTGGCTGTACTCAGCTGATTGACTATCTAGGCTGGCTCTCTCCTCACCTGTGTGGGCTAACAGGTGAACCCAACACAGCTGAGACTTGTAGTGTGGAGATAATTGGGTAGACTCACTCCACCCTTGCTCGCCTCACGTGCTAGCAGACCAGCAGCTGCTGGATCTATGCTTGTATAGCAGACTGTAGGTCTATAAACTATAGGTAGAGTAGCATGAGTAGTGCTACAGGTTGAGTGCCACAAGCAATGGAGGGGAATGATTGGGAGGGCTGGCCCAACCAACCCCCATCCTCCCTCCTGCCAGCACATGAGGGCAGTGGTGGGCTGTAGGGGTGCAGGAACAATGAGTAAACAAGTCACTCCATGGCAGGATATTTAAAATGTCACCTCATTGCTTAATGACATATTACTAATATTATTGGCCTGGTTGTCGTAGGTGTGAGGTAGGTTGCATACCTCCAAACTTGAGGACTGCCTGTAATGGCCGCAGAGAACACAGCAAACACTGCATTGCTGCTGCTGACACTGTTCACAGGTATCAACTGCTGCTTAGGATTATCATTCAGTTTCTTCATTATAAAATTCTTATAGAAAACATTCATTGGAAATACTTCACAGTAGTACAGTGTGCTTAAGCACCTGGAGCTGAAGAAAAATTGCAGACACTTGGTGTCACTGTCCATGGTTGACATGTATTGGAAGTTTTCAAATAACTTGTTTTAGTTAATTTTTCTTAAATGTGGTGCTCGGGTGTGTGGCACTGCCAGACCCAGGGTGCCAGACAAGTATATTCCTGCCCGGACTTTTGGCCTTCCCACCATTACTACGGGAAACGGAGAGTCCAGTCTAACACTTTGTAATGGATTCTTTCAACTCATTTACATTTTAACATAATGAAAATGAAAAAAACAAAAAACAATAAAACTCAATAACCCCCCAAGAAAGTGTTTTTTATATTCCAGTTTTTTTTCCTGCAAAGACAGATATAGATAGATATATTGATAACTGAATGTATTTATTAGAGATATGACAGACTAGCAAAAGATAGATATACTGATAACTGAATGTATTTATTAGAGATATGACAGACTAGCAAAAGATAGATATATTGATAACTGAATGTATTTATTAGAGATATGACAGACTAGCAAAAGATAGATATACTGATAACTGAATGTATTTATTAGAGATATGACAGACTAGCAAAAGATAGATATATTGATAACTGAATGTATTTATTAGAGATATGACAGACTAGCAAAAGATAGATATACTGATAACTGAATGTATTTATTAGAGATATGACAGACTAGCAAAAGATAGATATATTGATAACTGAATGTATTTATTAGAGATATGACAGACTAGCAAAAGATAGATATATTGATAACTGAATGTATTTATTAGAGATATGACAGACTAGCAAAAGATAGATATACTGATAACTGAATGTATTTATTAGAGATATGACAGACTAGCAAAAGATAGATATATTGATAACTGAATGGATTTATTAGAGATATGACAGACTAGCAAAAGATAGATATACTGATAACTGAATGGATTTATTAGAGATATGACAGACAGATATATTGATAACTGAATGTATTTATTAGAGATATGACAGACAGATATATTGATAACTGAATGTATTTAGAGATATGACAGACAGATATATTGATAACTGAATGTATTTAAAGATATGACAGACAGATATATTGATAACTGAATGTATTTAGAGATATGACAGACATATATATTGATAACTGAATGTATTTATTAGAGATATGACAGACAGATATATTGATAACTGAATGTATTTAGAGATATGACAGACTGTCAAAGGCATACACAGATAGAGTCACACATGTAAAGGCCACGCCACTCACTTCTATGAGGGGGTCTGCATGACAGCAAGGGACTGGGCAGGCAAGACATGGCACTGGTCTTTGCTGCTGTGGTCAGAGGGGCTGGGTGGTGCCCACCTGTTGGGCACAAAACACAGTTACTGGCACCATACTTCCATTATCTTTAATCTAACATAACACTCTCTCTTGTTGGTGTCATATCTCCATCATATCATATTTGCCACTCTTGTTTTGTACTGCTGGGGACAGAATGACATGCAAATATAGGTACATGAGCAAGGCCAAAGGCATGGGAACAGATCCTTGGAGACAAAAATAACATCTCATGATCTAGGGAAAGATCACCCATTGAAACATGCATACTCATTCTTCATTCAAGTCTGAGAATTTACAAGCTTTCCCTCAATTGAAAACTTATATCAGAGTATTTGCGTTACATTTGATACAACATTTACCGTTAAATTACACTGTCCTTCAACCTTTTCTCCATTAAAAACTAAAGTATCGACTATCTTGCTAACAATCATCTCCAGTGACTTGATTATGCACCTTGCATTTCATGACAATCAAATTAATCACAATTTTTACACCACAAAGTCACCAGTGAAGGATCAACCCTCATGGAACTCAGTCACCTGAGACAAGACTTGAAGCAGCTTCTCAAGTTCCTGATTTATGGAGTATGAGACACAAGCAAACAAGGGACAAGCCTCATTCTTCAGTGCAATGTCACTGAGCTGAGCAAGACTAGCCTTACATCCAAGGACCAACTGAAACATTAGACCAATAATGGGTTTAAAGCATGATATTAACAAGTCATGTGTGAAGACAGGGCAAAGGTGTGAGTTCACCACAGGAGGTACATGGAATGTCTCAAGCTAAGTGTATGCTTGCATGCATGTGTGTGTGTGTGTGTGTGTGTGTGTGTGTGCTTCAGATACTGCCTCACCTTCTCACAGGTAATTACCAGGTCCACCGTCAGCTGCCCGGCACTCACTGTTGGCTGCAAAATGCAAGAAGAGGAGCAAGTTCAGTGAATTCAATGAAGAACACAACAAATGATTGGTAAATTGGTTGCTTCAAGTTGATGGATAAAAAACTTGATCGTTGCTAATTTACTGAAAGATCACCTACGTTAGCATTCAACAGGTGAAAGTCACTACCATTCCATTTATGGAGAAAGTACTAAACATTTTATGAGATGGAATATTAAAGACACCCACGAAGAACAAATTAAAGGTAACAACACTGGGAGGAAAGTGTTTGTGGATACAATGCACTAATCTAATGTTATTCTGGATGAGGAAGGAGCACTGGCTTAGCTGGACTTTGATAGTACTAGCTATTTCACTACTACTGGAATTGATATCAAGGGTACAAAAATGAGGCTACCAATTCTGATAAATTATATCATTCTAAACCAAGAACAATATAGATTCCTTGGCAACAAATTGTATTCTTAACCCGGTGGTGGTGGTAGCAGCGGGGATCATGTTTCTTATTGGTCCCTCAGAGCGAGAAAAATGAGAAAAAAACATCACTCACACAAAGCACTTCATAATATATATGAAAGCATTTGAGATCAGTTATGTATCATCAATTTTGGGGGGTTTATATCTTGGCACAAATTTGGCCCGTCATTGCTACATGGTAAAGCCACAAATTTGGCCCGTCACTGCTACACGGTAAAGCCACAAATTTGGCCCGTCACTGCTACACGGTAAAGCCACATATTTGGCCCATCACTGCTACATGGTAAAGCCACAAATTTGGCCCATCACTGCTACACGGTAAAGCCACATATTTGGCCCGTCACTGCTACACGGTAAAGCCACAAATTTGGCCCGTCACTGCTACATGGTAAAGCCACATATTTGGCCCGTCACTGCTACACGGTAAAGCCACAAATTTGGCCCGCCGCTGCTACCGGGTTAATGCATGTAAGCTTAAAGACAAAAAATGACCCACTTTATTGACCACATTGGAATTACTATACTGTACATGGTAAAGTTTTGTAAACACAGGAGCAAATTTAAAATGGCATACTAATGAGAACACATATAAAGCTGGGTCAAAGCACTGACTCGCCAAGATCAAGCTGTACTTGGTAAAAACACTCTGCTAAGGACACTGAGTGAAATTGCGTGTTTCTGTGCGTGGCAAAAAATCCCTTGAATATATTTAAACTATTCCAACCTAACTTTACATAACCTTATAATGAGGGGCCTCACCCCTTTCGACCCCCCCCCCCCCTCTTCTTTGGACACTGAGTGAAATTGCGTGGTTTTCGTACATAGCAAAATATCCCTCAAATATATTCAAACTACTCCAACCTAGCCTTACATAACCTTTTAATTGGGGGCTTCACCCCTCTCGACCACCCGTTGCTATAAAGACTGAGTGAAATTGCGCAGTTTCCATTTGATACGTAAGTAGATTAAGAATAGAGTAAGAAGTATTTATAAGTTATACATTACTGTTAAGTTTTCTTTGTAGGCGCCCCAAAAAGTAACTCTATAATAACAGGGAATCCAAATCCCTTATAGGAGATTTAATACCTTTATAGTTTTGTATGTTTCTGCAATAGGATTGTATTGTAAGTTTGAGCTACATGTATGTAGCTTGGAGAGGATTCCTCTCAGACGAGGGCGCTGAGACTCAAGGAGCAATGTAGAGTTGTCAATAAATATTAAGTGCCTCCACGCGTATCCTCCAGACTGACACCACGGACACGTCCACGAGGATGGGATATAACCAGTTACTACAAGCTACACCTATTACAGGTGTGCACTGGTGCTGTGACCAGTAATCAAATGCTGCTAGGCCACAAACACAACACCGTACGTGGCAAAAAATCTCTTGAATATATTTAACCTGGTAGCAGCAGGGATCATGTTTCTTAATGGTCCCTCCAAGCGAGAAAAATGAGAAAAAATCACCCCTCATACAAACCATTTCATAATACGTATATATCAAAGCATTTGTGATCAGTTTATGTATCATCTATTTTGGGGGTTTATATCATGGCACAAATTTGGCCCGTCGCTGCTACACGGTAAAGCCACAAATTTGGCCCGTCGCTGCTAGCAGGTTATACTACCCAACCTAACCTTACATAACCTTCTAACGGGGGCTTCACCCCTCTCGACCCCCCCCTCTTCTATGGACAATGAGTGAAATTGCGAGGTTTCCGTATGTGGCAAAAAATCCCTCAAATATATTTAAACTACTCAAACCTAACCTTACATAACCTTCCAACGGGGGCTTCACCCCTCTCGACCCCCCCTCTGCTATAAACACTGAGTGAAGTAACAAGGTTTCTGAACGTGGCAAAAAAATCCCCCTAATAAATTCAAACGGTAAATCTTGGGAGTAGCGGGTTTTGGCAGTGTAGTGGTGGTAATTACAACATTTCCAGCACGTACAACTGGTTTTGACAAGCGGACAGGTGGCTTGTTTATGTCACAAGGGTGTATATTTCCACGCGGGCTCTTCCCTTTCTTCACCCTGGAGCTTGCAGTCTCATCGCCCATCGACTTGGAAGAAACTGTGAGGCCATCGTGGAAATATACACCCTTGTGACATAAACACACCTGTCCGCTTGTCAAAACCCCATCGTACCTGCTGGAAATGTTGTAATTACCACCACACCGTGCCCTAAACGCACACCACCCGCTAGGAGCTGCTATTCCCAAGATTTACCATTCAAACTACTCCAACCTAACTTTACATGACCTTCTAACTGGGTGGCTTCACCCCTCTCGGCCCCGTCTCTGCAATAAAGACTGAGTGAAAGTGCGAGATTTCCGTACGTGGCAAAAAATTCCTCAAATATCTCAAAACTACTCCACCCTAACTTTACCTAACCTTATAATGGGGGGGCTTCACCCCTCTCCACCCCCCCTTTTCTATGGACACTGAGTGAAATTGCGATGTGTCCATATGTGGCAAAGAATCCCTCAAATATATTTAAACTACTCAAACCTAACTTTATGTATCCTTGTAATGGGGCCCGCAGGGGTCTGGGGTAAATTACCCCCAAGTGGGGTAATTTGGTCTTTTTTGTGGGGTAATCAGCAGACAAAGGTGGCCAAAAAAAAAAAAAAAAATCAATGTATAATTCTAGACATTGCATTAGGCTTTAGACAAGGGCCGCTGAATCCGTCCTTTTAGTCAACAGTTCCCTGCATAATATACCACATACAAATATATCAACACATTTTTTTTAAGTATGGGCTACAAAGCAGTTATGTAAGCCTAAGCAAAATGAGGTAAAGGAGGTGTGGAGAGCATGCAGGGTAATGAGATAACAATGGTTGGGGGCTTCACTCCCTCTTCTATGGAGACTGAGTGATATTACGTGGTTTCCATACGTGGCAAACAATGGCTGAATGTAAGGAATTTTCCTACATCTAAGTAAATGTAAAGAATTTCCCTACATCTACGTAAATGTAAAGAATTTCCCTACATCTAGGTAAATGTAAAGAATTTCCCTACATCTAGGTTTATGTAAAGAATTTCCCTACATCTAGGTAAATGTAAAGAATTTCCCTACATCTGGGTAAATGTAAGGAATTTCCCTACATCTAGGTAAATGTAAAGAATTTCCCTATATCTAGGTAAATGTAAAGAATTTCCCTACATCTAGGTAAATGTAAAGAATTTCCCTACATCTAGGTAAATGTAAAGAATTTCCCTACATCTAGGGTATTTTTCAACCCACATAACTGAAAAACTGTGTTTGAAATGCATTTCCTGTTTGCCGCTGTATTCCCCGCACTCCCAAAGGCCGTGAGAGGAAGGAAAGAGAGAGAGAGAGAGAGAGAGAGAGAGAGAGAGAGAGAGAGAGAGAGAGAGAGAGAGAGAGAGAGAGAGAGGAAGGAATGTAGGGTAAGTAAGTGAAGCGAGAGAGAGAGGGGGCCCACCCTACCACACACCCATGGTTGGAATTCACTCCCCATGCCCACCCTACCACACACCCATGGTTGGAATTCACTCCCCATGCCCACCCTACCACACACCCATGATTGGAATTCACTCCCCATGCCCACCCTACCACACACCCATGGTTGGAATTCACTCCCCATGCCCACCCTACCACACACCCATGGTTGGAATTCACCCCCCATGCCCACCCTGCCACACACCCATGGTTGGAATTCACTCCCCATGCCCACCCTGCCACACACCCATGGTTGGAATTCACTCCCCATGCCCACCCTGCCACACTCCCATGGTTGGAATTCACTCCCCATGCCTACCCCGCCACACACCCATGGTTGGAATTCACCCCCCATTCCCACCCTGCCACACACCCATGGTTGGAATTCACTCCCCATGCCCATCCTGCCACACACCCATGGTTGGAATTCACCCCCCATGTCCACCCTGCCACACACCCATGGTTGGAATTCACCCCTCATGCCCACCCTGCCACACGCCCATGGTTGGAATTCACCCCCATGCCCACCCCGCCCCACACCCATGGTTGGAATTCACCCCCATGCCCACCCTGCCACACGCCCATGGTTGAATTCACCCCCATGCCCACCCTGCCACACACCCATGGTATGAACTCACCCCCCCTGCTCACCCAGCCACACACCCATGGTTGGAATTCACTCCCCATGCCCACCCTGCCACACACCCATGGTTGGAATTCACCCCCCATGCTCACCCTGCCACACACCCATGGTTGGAATTCACCCCCCATGCTCACCCTGCCACACACCCATGGTTGGAATTCACCCCCCATGCTCACCCTGCCACACACTCATGGTTGGAATTCACCCCCATGCCCACCCCGCCCACTCTGCCAGACGCCCATGATTGGAATTCACCCCCACGCCCCCCACGCCCACCCTGCCACACGCCCATGGTTGGAGTTCACCCCCCACGCCCACAGCCTTCCCCCCACAAATAAAACATCCCTAACAGACAAAAAAAAAAAAAAAAAAAACGCCTTAAAACACGGCCGCCAGGATTAGAAGGGGGATGTCAGCCACACAGGCCTACCCCCGTGGCACTCCAGGCGGAAAGCAGAACGGTGAAGAGTGCCAAGTGCCAGGGAGACCGTAACAGCCTCCTTCACCATGAATAAACCGAGGAAATCACTTTATAAATCTCCGCTTCGTTTTGACCTGTCTGCCACTCCGCCATCTTGAAGGACTACTTAGTAGTAGTAGCAGTAGTAGTCGGTCGGGAGTTTTGCCTTGGTAACGGCACTCCCTGGCGTGTCTACTGTCTGGGTCTATTGTTTTCCTTTTTCTTTCATTCTTTTTTCTCTTATTGTCCAAAACTTGTGTACTGTTGTTTTCGTTTGTTCGGTGTGTTCATTTTCAAATAAAAATGTTCCAATGTTGCAGCCTCACGCACTTTATGCTTTCCTCTGCACAGGCCGGGCAGGAAGTGTCGCAGGTCTTCGTGTTCAGCTTCACACATGTCACACTTGGTTTCCTCTTGCCGGTGTCTGTTTCTGTCTTTTAGTTGCATGTTGTTTGTCCTGCATCTGAATAACACTTCTGAGGCTTGGTTGTTGGTGTATACCTCCTCTTGTCCTCCCAACTCCTGTCTCCATTTTCTATATATCTTAAGGCTCGCTTTCTCATTCATTTGCCTCTTCCACTCTCTTGTATCCAGCTCTCTCATTCTCTGCTTTAAACTCTCCTTTGTCTCATTCCTCACACTCACACTCAGTCCCTCAGTTGCTCTCAGTTCATTCAACAAATCCTTCACCCACCTACTTTGTCTCTTCTCTATCATCTCCTCTCCCACCCTTCTCACCAAATCGTTTCCTTCCACAAGAACATACCTTAAGTACTTCCACTGTCCCTCCCTTATCCTGTTTTTAACACTGGAGCTTCCTATCTCCCCCCTGAGTGCTGCTTCCTGTGCATACATTGGTGCCCTCAAAATCTTCCTGTACACCCCATTCTCTATCCTCTGCAACTTTTTTATGTCTGTCTTTGTGATGTTTATTATATTTACCCCGTACAGGATGGATGGCAGTGCAACATTTTTCCAATAAGTCTTTCCTTTTAACATTCTTGAACAGCTCTTTTCAATTCCTTTGTATGTCATATTTGCTAGCCTTCTCGCTTTCCTGAACATTTCTTCCTTTTGCATTTGAAAACAGTTCCTCTTGTCATTGACTATTATTCCTAAATATTTAATTCTATCCCCAACACTAATGCCCCCTATACTTTCTGGTTTGTTTTCCATATTAAAAATGATAATATTGCTTTTCTGCTTATTTACTTCTCGTCCATATTCTTTAGCTATAGTCTCCATCTTCTCTATCATCTGTACTGCTTCCCCTACACTATTTGCCAAAAGCATGCCATCATCTGCAAAGAAGAGAGGTAATCCTCAATGCCTCATCTTTGTACCCACATTCTAGCTCCACTAGCTCCTGAATTATTTTAAAAGTAATCATCTTCAACAGTGTAGTTGAGGCAGTACATCCCTGTCTAATCCCACTGGTCACTTCTATTTCTATCTCCCCCTCTTCTTTATCGTATTATAAGCCATTTCGCCGCCCAAGAACACATATTTGACAAGGCTTTCGTAGGAGTTTGGGTCATTTCTTCATTTAACTCTGATTTTCGTATGTATTTTTACATTACTGATACAATTTTATGCTAGTGTGGTGCAGAATTTTCTCAGCAAGATGATGGCGGTCTCAGTTTTTCTTGAAGATGAATGTTGGGGTCGGGAAACAGGGTGGCGGTGAGGTGTGTGAGGCCGTCGGTTTTGGATGAACTGCGCACACCCACGGGCCCACGCCGGCTGCTCTCATATCATTATATATTCTCTTGTAGTTTTGAACAGAAAAAAAGAGCACCATCATCATCCTCTCTTTATTTTCCATTTGGTGTATGTTCATTTTATGTGTCTTTGACTTTGATCTTTAAGGTTTCAACTTCAGAGACAGCAGTACTTATGTTGTGTGGACTCCCATTAACTGAACTAATTATAAAAAACAACAATCCAGAAGATCAGAATATAGCTGGATATCGTAGACCTTAATCACCTCAATTTTGTCCATATAAATACAGAAATCTTATAGACCAGCACCTCATTGACTTGCCTAACAGATCAGAGCACTCATTGAACGTACGCGCTGGACACTTCCATTCACTCCCGTCGCAACAAATGCCATTCTTGAAAGGACTTGATCATTTTCGCAACTCTTTAAACTTTTAAACTTTAAACCTTTTTTTCCCACATATATTCGCGGCATGTTTATCGAAAACGTACACGGTGAAATCATACTGATAACGTTGCCTGAGGTAGATACAACGACTATAACATCTTTATTGTAGCCTCTTCACATTGTTTAGGTTCTGTAATATAAAAAGGAGACTATCCCCGTGGACTGTACGCACTCAGCGTGTGACGAGCTGCGGCGTGGGGGACGTGATGGACTGCGCCTCCACTTACGTGTGTTCTTATTCCAGTCTGGACGTGTTATTCATAACATTTCCGATGCTCAATAGAGTAACCCGAACACACGGAGGCATAAACACTATGAAATGTATGTCCTTTATATGCTTCACAGAGCACGCCTACTCCTCATGCGTATTAACCTGTTTCATATGCATATGTTGCTGCAGAGATGAATGAATACATGAATGAATGTGCTAACCAAATCCAGTTTTAACTTGTTTTATAGTTACGTTTCATATACGCACGTTGTTAGACAGAAAGAAAGGGAAGTCTCACACCACTGTTCTCCGGCACTCTGTGCTCCTTCTTGCATAATGTCATTGTGTGTCCTCTGAAGTTGTTTGCACTTCACTTTTGTACATTGCGCGTGCTGGCAGAACTGTGAGTGAAGATGTGCCGGTCTGCAGGATGTTTGCACTTCACTTCTGTACATTGCGCGTGCTGGCAGAACTGTGAGTGAAGATGTGCCGGTCTGCAGGATGTTTGCACTTCACTTTTGTACATTGCGCGTGCTGGCAGAACTGTGAGTGAAGATGTGCTGGTCTGCTTCACTTTTGTACATTGCGCGTGCTGGCAGAACTGTGAGTGAAGATGTGCCGGTCTGCAGGATGTTTGCACTTCACTTTTGTACATTGCGCGTGCTGGCAGAACTGTGAGTGAAGATGTGCCGGTCTGCTGGATGTTTCCACTTCACTTCTGTACATTGCGCGTGTTGGCAGAACTGTGAGTGAAGATGTGCCGGTCTGCAGGATGTTTCCACTTCACTTCTGTACATTGCGCGTGTTGGCAGAACTGTGAGTGAAGATGTGCCGGTCTGCAGGATGTTTGCACTTCACTTTTGTACATTGCGCGTGCTGGCAGAACTGTGAGTGAAGATGTGCCGGTCTGCAGGATGTTTGCACTTCACTTTTGTACATTGCGCGTGCTGGCAGAACTGTGAGTGAAGATGTGCCGGTCTGCAGGATGTTTGCACTTCACTTTTGTACATTGCGCGTGCTGGCAGAACTGTGAGTGAAGATGTGCCGGTCTGCTGGATGTTTCCACTTCACTTCTGTACATTGCGCGTGCTGGCAGAACTGTGAGTGAAGATGTGCCGGTCTGCAGGATGTTTCCACTTCACTTCTGTACATTGCGCGTGCTGGCAGAACTGTGAGTGAAGATGTGCCGGTCTGCAGGATGTTTCCACTTCACTTCTGTACATTGCGCGTGCTGGCAGAACTGTGAGTGAAGATGTGCCGGTCTGCAGGATGTTTCCACTTCACTTCTGTACATTGCGCGTGTTGGCAGAACTGTGAGTGAAGATGTGCCGGTCTGCAGGATGTTTCCACTTCACTTCTGTACATTGCGCGTGTTGGCAGAACTGTGAGTGAAGATGTGCCGGTCTGCAGGATGTTACCACTTCACTTTTGTACATTGCGCGTGCTGGCAGAACTGTGAGTGAAGATGTGCCGGTCTGCAGGATGTTACCACTTCACTTTTGTACATTGCGCGTGCTGGCAGAACTGTGAGTGAAGATGTGCCGGTCTGCAGGATGTTTCCACTTCACTTTTGTACATTGCGCGTGCTGGCAGAGCTGGAGACGTGCCGGTCTGCTGGACGTTTGTTTTTGTATAGTATATATGACCGGTGATGTGTGGGAGATGTGGAAGCACTCCAGCTATTGTAGTTTCGTTGATGTGGCAACGCCCCCGCGAGGAACATGATAAGAGACGAGTGATCATAGCGGCGGCGAGTGCACGATGGTTCGGGGAGAGGCGAGGCTGAGCCTTTTTGGGCGAGTGCAGAGTGCAGACGCTGCTGTGTTTCCGAGGAGTGCGAGACTGAGACTGTTCAGACGCTGCGGTGTTCCCGAGGAGTGCGAGACTGAGATTGTTTGGGCCAGAACAGAGGAGCGATGCAGAGTGTGTTGGAAGAAGGATACCGAGGACACGAGATGCCAGGGCGGAGAGGAGGAGGAGCTTCATGGACGCAACAGAGGAGCTACGCCACGCACTCCGGGCGGCACTCTGCAGCGGTGAGCGTGGAAAGCCTCCAGGGCAACTCTGGCATCACACTCCTCGCCGCTCCGCCCTCTGCTGCCCCTGAAGGCGTGCTCCAGGGCCAGGAAGGCGTGGGCAAAGGAGGGAGCCCTTGCGTGGCCCTAGTTAGAGGAAGCCTCCAGGACCACGCTGGCCCATGCTCCTCGCCCCTTCGCCTTCTGTTGGCCTGAAGGCGTGGGCAAAGGAGGGAGCCCTTGCGTGGCCCTAGTTAGAGGAAGCCTCCAGGACCACGCTGGCCCATGCTCCTCGCCCCTTCGCCTTCTGTTGGCCTGAAGGCGTGGGCAAAGGAGGGAGCCCTTGACGTGGCCCTAAGGGCGGCTGCCTCACGCCCCTTACTGCTCGCCGCCGCTGCCGCCCTGCCGCTAATCCTCGCGGCCAATGGGTGACCACCAGATGGCCGTTGCCATGATTGCCGCGGAGCCCAACATGAGCAGGGCGGGGCGGGCGTATTGCCACGCCACCCCCAGCCTCTCCAGGAAGCCGCCACCTGCCTTCCCTGGCCTCCGGCAGGCCCCGCCCGGCGCCCTGCTCGGCGTCCTCCTCCAAAGTCTCCCAGCCACTGCCATCCGAGGACTCGCCACTTTCATCCTCCTCGTCCGCTCCTTCAGTGTCCGCCTCCCAGCCACTGTCGTCGTCGGCTGTGTCTCCGTCAGCCTCGTCGCTCTTTTCTTCAGTCTCCTCGTGTTTAACTTCATCGCGCGCCTCCCAGCGACTCTTGTCGTCGGCTGTGTCTCCGTCAGCCTTGTAACTCTTTTCTTCAGTCGTCTTGTGTTTTTCTTCATCGCGCGCCTCCCAGCGACTCTCCTCATCGCTGTCTTTCTGCTGTTCGGCATTGCCAGGGTCTTGGGCGCCCGGTTCCAGCCCTGGGTCAATATACATCCTGTACCGTTGCCGCTTGGGTGGGGCAGCGGGCTTGATAACGTCAAACGGCCACACTGCTGTCGCCTCCGACAGTGGCCGGTGCGCCTTCAGCAGGGTCACCTTCTCCCTGTCGACGTGCAGAGAAAAAGACATGTTTGAGCTGTTCTGCTTCAGCTGCCTCATGAAGGTGTTGGGCTCCAATTTGGCCACGCGCTTCTCACCGCTGAGCAGCGCCAGGGTGACCCTGACCTGTGCGCCGCCCTTGGCGCTGGTCCTGACAAGCTGCGCCAGGTCCAGGAAGGAGTAGGTGACGACGGGGCGCACCACGCGGTCTACGTAGGTGAACCTGGCCACCTTCTTCGTCTCCTTGAAGCGCCACCCCACCCAGCCCCAGCGCCGCCGCACCACGCTCACCGAGACGCTGTGGGTGTCGGGCAGGGCCACCGAGCACACGCCCTGCATCCCGTTCCAGAGCTCGGGGCCCCAGAGTGGCTCGCTGCGACGCTTCCTGGGGATCATTGTCGGCAATGTTTTATTAATTCAGAGAAAAAATGACGCGGCAGCGGCCAGGCCAGAGACGGCTGGTGGCGGCGCCCTTGTCTTCAGCCCCTATCCCCCTCCCGCTACTGACAAGGCTGTTGCCCGGACTGTGTGTGTGTGTGTGTGTGTGTGTGTGTGTGTGTGACGTCTGATCTGTTTATCTATCTATTTAGATTTCGTGATGTATATGTTTATGGGACTTAATGTGTGTCTCTCTCTCTCTCTCTCTCTCTCTCTCTCTCTCTCTCTCTCACTGGACGAAGAAAAGAACTAAGAAAAAGAGCATTAAGTAAAAGACAGAAAAAGTCACCAATCCAAGCAAAGCAAACTCGTAGCTCAAACACGCAATGCATTATAAGAAAAAAGAAACTCATTAATAATGTAAATAATGCATCAACGCCGTACGGCATTTTTCACGAGACAGTAAAGTTTGGAGCACGCCAGGATTCGAACCCGTGCTCGCAGATTCGGAGTCACGGGGTCGTTTTATAAGCCATTTCGCCGCCCAAGAACACATATTTGACCAGGCTTTCGTAGGAGTTTGGGTCATTTCTTCATTTAACTCTGATTTTCGTATGTGTATTTTTACATTACTGATACAATTTTATGCTAGTGTGGTGCAGAATTTTCTCAGCAAGATGATGGCGGTCTCAGTTTTTCTTGAAGATGAATGTTGGGGTCGGGAAACAGGGTGGCGGTGAGGTGTGTGAGGCCGTCGGTTTTGGATGAACTGCGCACACCCACGGGCCCACGCCGGCTGCTCTCATATCATTATATATTCTCTTGTAGTTTTGAACAGAAAAAAAGAGCACCATCATCATCCTCTCTTTATTTTCCATTTGGTGTATGTTCATTTTATGTGTCTTTGACTTTGATCTTTAAGGTTTCAACTTCAGAGACAGCAGTACTTATGTTGTGTGGACTCCCATTAACTGAACTAATTATAAAAAAACAACAATCCAGAAGATCAGAATATAGCTGGATATCGTAGACCTTAATCACCTCAATTTTGTCCATCTTAATTCAGCAATCTTTTAGCCCAGCACCTCATTGACTTGCCTAACAGATCAGAGCACTCATTGAACGTACGCGCTGGACACTTCCATTCACTCCCGTCGCAACAAATGCCATTCTTGAAAGGACTTGATCATTTTCGCAACTCTTTAAACTTTTAAACTTTAAACCTTTTTTTCCCACATATATTCGCGGCATGTTTATCGAAAACGTACACGGTGAAATCATACTGATAACGTTGCCTGAGGTAGATGCAACGACTATAACATCTTTATTGTAGCCTCTTCACATTGTTTAGGTTCTGTAATATAAAAAGGAGACTATCCCCGTGGACTGTACGCACTCAGCGTGTGACGAGCTGCGGCGTGGGGGACGTGATGGACTGCGCCTCCACTTACGTGTGTTCTTATTCCAGTCTGGACGTGTTATTCATAACATTTCCGATGCTCAATAGAGTAACCCGAACACACGGAGGCATAAACACTATGAAATGTATGTCCTTTATATGCTTCACAGAGCACGCCTACTCCTCATGCGTATTAACCTGTTTCATATGCATATGTTGCTGCAGAGATGAATGAATACATGAATGAATGTGCTAACCAAATCCAGTTTTAACTTGTTTTATAGTTACGTTTCATATACGCACGTTGTTAAACAGAAAGAAAGGGAAGTCTCACAGGCGTCCTGCCAAGGAGGGGCGTTGGCGATGGATGGCTGTCCAGGGCGATAGCAGTGAACAGCAGACTTGCTGAGCACTGCGGGCGCAATGGGTGGCTGTTCGTCGACAATTGGGACCTCTTCTTTGGCAACGACGCCCTCTACGCCCGTGACGGGATACACTTGACGTTCAAGGGTGTTGAGGCTCTCTCAGACTCCATTGAGCGAGCACTTGGTACCCTGAGGGATTTTTTAGTATAGGCGAGGGGGGGAGGAGTAATGGGAGCAATGGGAGGAGTAATGGGTGGGGACATCTACCTCATAATATAACCAGGCAGCTTAGAAGTAATTCTAGGGGAGTAACAGAAGACGGGCTAAGAATCTTCTGTACTAACAGCAGGAGCCTCAGAAACAAGATAGACTTACTAAGGGGTGAAGCTTGTTCAGAAAATTTTGACATAATAGCGATCACTGAGACATGGGTAGACACTGCTAATAGAAATTTTAGATCAGAATTTGAAATAACGGGTTATCAGATGTTTCACAAAGACAGAAGGGGCAGAAAGGGAGGTGGAGTTGCGCTATATGTTAAAGACTCACTTAAATGTTTAGTTAACAACTCAGTCAAAACTAACATGGATTCAGAATCAGTTTGGGTGGACGTTTACAAAGGGAAAGAAAAACTAACTCTAGGAGCTATATACAGGCCACCCAACCTTAACAGGCAGGACACGAGTATATTACTACAGGAGATTGGCAGGGCGAGTATGAGTAGAAATGTCTGCGTAATGGGGGACTTTAGTTATAGGAATATAGACTGGGAAGATCTAGTGGGTGACCTGGAAACCGAGGACTTTCTTGAAGTTATACAAGATAATCTCCTTAAGCAGGTAGTTACTGAGCCTACCAGAGGAGATAACATATTAGACTTAGTCCTAACCAATAATGGGAACTTGCTACGTGAGTTGGAGGTGGGCGGAGAGTTAGGAAATAGTGATCACAGAACGGTTCGTTTTAGCTTAGACTGGGCGGTAAACCGCGAACCAAACCCAGTGTTAGTGCCAGATTTTAGAAGAGCAAACTACGAGGGGCTTCGAAGACATCTTGAAGGGGTAAACTGGGATAATCTAGGGATTCATGAGGGCCAGAGCTGCGGATTGGAAAGCCAGGAGAACCAGGTAGAAATGTCTTACAATAATTTAGTTAGGGTAATAGTAGAGGGGCAAGAACAGCATATACCACAGCGAACACTTAGAAAAGAAGACAATGATCCTAAGTGGATGACTCGTGGACTAAAACACGAGATTGGGTTAAAGAAGGGAATTTATCAGAAAATAAAGAATGGGGAAACACATCTCAGGGGCCGGTACGTCGAACTATCTAGATTAGTTAAGAAAAACACCAGGATAGCAAAAAAGAACTATGAGATCAAAGTAGCAAATGAGGCGAAAAGTAATCCTAAGGGCTTCTTTCAGATGTATAGAACAAAAACACGGGAGAAAATTGAACCGCTGAAAACAAACACAGGGGAGCTAATAGAAAATTACGAAAATATGAGCACATTGTTGAACGACTACTTCCTTTCAGTATTCACACAGGAGGATCGAACGACTATACCGGAAAGAATTCAGGTGTACGAGGGCGGGGATGGAGATAAATTGAGGGATATAATCATTACCAGGCAAGTAGTTCAGGATGAGATAGATAAGCTTAAGAAGAACAAGTCGCCAGGTCCTGACGGGATATTTCCGAGGGTATTAAAGGAGTTAGGTGATGTAATCAGTGACCCACTAACCGACATCTTTAAGATGTCGGTAAATACTGGCTATGTGCCGAGCCTATGGAAAGTAGCTAATGTGACGCCGATTTTTAAAAAGGGGGACAGGTCAGTTGCTTCAAACTATCGCCCAATTAGCTTAACATCGGTTATAGGCAAGATGCTGGAGTCCATAATAGCTAGGAACATTCGGGAGCATTTAGAGAAACATAGCTTAATTCACGACTCGCAGCATGGATTCACAAAAGGTAGGTCATGCCTCAACAATCTCTTGTCCTTCTACAATAAAGTATTTGAGGCGGTTGACAGAGATGAAAATTATGATGTAATCTATCTTGATTTTAGTAAAGCGTTTGACAAAGTTCCTCACCAACGACTGTTGCTTAAATTACAGGCTCACGGAGTAGAGGGTAAAGTTTTGAACTGGGTCAAGGCGTGGCTTAGCAATAGGAAGCAAAGAGTGCAAATCAATGGTAAAAGATCTGACTGGGGATGTGTTACGAGTGGGGTCCCACAAGGTTCGGTATTAGGTCCACTTTTGTTTATTATTTATATCAATGACTTAGATACAGGAATTAGTAGTGATGTTAGTAAATTTGCAGATGATACCAAGATCGGTAGAGTAATTGAGTCGGATCAGGACGCTAGTATTCTCGAAGGTGAACTCAACAGATTATATGACTGGGCGGATAAATGGCAGATGGAGTTCAATGTAGGGAAGTGCAGTATTCTGAGTGTAGGTAGGAGCAACCCCTCACATAACTATTGCTTAAATGACACTCTCATAAGTAGGTCTGGGTGCGAGAGGGATTTAGGGGTCTTAGTGAGCTCTGATCTCCGTCCAAGGGCACAATGCATTCAAGCTAGAAATGGAGCTAATAGGGTACTGGGATTTATTTCAAGGAGCGTAAGCAACAGAAGCCCCGAAGTCTTCCTCAAACTATATTTAGCATTAGTTAGACCTCATCTTGACTATGCGGTTCAGTTCTGGTCACCTTACTTTAGAATGGATATCAAAATGTTAGAATCGGTGCAGAGGAGAATGACTAAGATGATGCAGGGGTTGAGAAACTTGCCATACGAGGGAAGACTCAAACAGTTAAACTTGCATTCTCTAGAAAGGCGAAGGGTGCGTGGAGACATGATCGAGGTTTATAAATGGATGAAGGGCTTTAATAAGGGAGACATTCATAAGGTTTTGTTGGTAAGAGAACCGGGTAGGACACGAAGTAACGGGTTTAAACTGGATAAATTCAGATTCAACAGGGACATAGGCAAAAATTGGTTTACTAACAGGGTGGTGGATGAGTGGAATGGGCTTAGCAGTCATGTGGTGAGTGCCAATACAATTGTCACATTCAAAAATAGACTAGATAAATTCATGGACAGCGATATTAGGTGGGGTTAGATACACGGGAGCTTAGGGTCAAAGGAGCTGCCTCGTACAGGCCTACCGGCCTCTTGTAGACTCCTGCGTTCTTATGTTCTTATGTTATGTTCACTGTTCTCCAGCACTCTGTGCTCCTTCTTGCATAATGTCATTGTGTGTCCTCAAAAGTTGTTTGCACTTCACTTTTGTACATTGCGCGTGCTGGCAAAACTGTGAGTGAAGATGTGCCGGTCTGCAGGATGTTTCCACTTCACTTCTGTACATTGCGCGTGCTGGCAGAACTGTGAGTGAAGATGTGCCGGTCTGCAGGATGTTTGCACTTCACTTTTGTACATTGCGCGTGCTGGCAGAACTGTGAGTGAAGATGTGCCGGTCTGCAGGATGTTTGCACTTCACTTTTGTACATTGCGCGTGCTGGCAGAACTGTGAGTGAAGATGTGCCGGTCTGCAGGATGTTTCCACTTCACTTTTGTACATTGCGCGTGCTGGCAGAGCTGGAGACGTGCCGGTCTGCTGGACGTTTGTTTTTGTATAGTATATATGACCGGTGATGTGTGGGAGATGTGGAAGCACTCCAGCTATTGTAGTTTCGTTGATGTGGCAACGCCCCCGCGAGGAACATGATAAGAGACGAGTGATCATAGCGGCGGCGAGTGCACGATGGTTCGGGGAGAGGCGAGGCTGAGCCTTTTTGGGCGAGTGCAGAGTGCAGACGCTGCTGTGTTTCCGAGGAGTGCGAGACTGAGACTGTTCAGACGCTGCGGTGTTCCCGAGGAGTGCGAGACTGAGATTGTTTGGGCCAGAACAGAGGAGCGATGCAGAGTGTGTTGGAAGGAGGATACCGAGGACACGAGATGCCAGGGCGGAGAGGAGGAGGAGCTTCATGGACGCAACAGAGGAGCTACGCCACGCACTCCGGGCGGCACTCTGCAGCGGTGAGCGTGGAAAGCCTCCAGGGCAACTCTGGCATCACACTCCTCGCCGCTCCGCCCTCTGCTGCCCCTGAAGGCGTGCTCCAGGGCCAGGAAGGCGTGGGCAAAGGAGGGAGCCCTTGCGTGGCCCTAGTTAGAGGAAGCCTCCAGGACCACGCTGGCCCATGCTCCTCGCCCCTTCGCCTTCTGTTGGCCTGAAGGCGTGGGCAAAGGAGGGAGCCCTTGCGTGGCCCTAGTTAGAGGAAGCCTCCAGGACCACGCTGGCCCATGCTCCTCGCCCCTTCGCCTTCTGTTGGCCTGAAGGCGTGGGCAAAGGAGGGAGCCCTTGACGTGGCCCTAAGGGCGGCTGCCTCACGCCCCTTACTGCTCGCCGCCGCTGCCGCCCTGCCGCTAATCCTCGCGGCCAATGGGTGACCACCAGATGGCCGTTGCCATGATTGCCGCGGAGCCCAACATGAGCAGGGCGGGGCGGGCGTATTGCCACGCCACCCCCAGCCTCTCCAGGAAGCCGCCACCCGCCTTCCCTGGCCTCCGGCAGGCCCCCGCCCGGCGCCCTGCTCGGCGTCCTCCTCCAAAGTCTCCCAGCCACTGCCATCCGAGGACTCGCCACTTTCATCCTCCTCGTCCGCTCCTTCAGTGTCCGCCTCCCAGCCACTGTCGTCGTCGGCTGTGTCTCCGTCAGCCTCGTCGCTCTTTTCTTCAGTCTCCTCGTGTTTAACTTCATCGCGCGCCTCCCAGCGACTCTTGTCGTCGGCTGTGTCTCCGTCAGCCTTGTAACTCTTTTCTTCAGTCGTCTTGTGTTTTTCTTCATCGCGCGCCTCCCAGCGACTCTCCTCATCGCTGTCTTTCTGCTGTTCGGCATTGCCAGGGTCTTGGGCGCCCGGTTCCAGCCCTGGGTCAATATACATCCTGTACCGTTGCCGCTTGGGTGGGGCAGCGGGCTTGATAACGTCAAACGGCCACACTGCTGTCGCCTCCGACAGTGGCCGGTGCGCCTTCAGCAGGGTCACCTTCTCCCTGTCGACGTGCAGAGAAAAAGACATGTTTGAGCTGTTCTGCTTCAGCTGCCTCATGAAGGTGTTGGGCTCCAATTTGGCCACGCGCTTCTCACCGCTGAGCAGCGCCAGGGTGACCCTGACCTGTGCGCCGCCCTTGGCGCTGGTCCTGACAAGCTGCGCCAGGTCCAGGAAGGAGTAGGTGACGACGGGGCGCACCACGCGGTCTACGTAGGTGAACCTGGCCTGTTTACCTTTGTATTTAATGTGTGTTTAAGGTCTACGATATCCAGCTATATTCTGATCTTCTGGATTGTTGTTTTTTATAATTAGTTCAGTTAATGGGAGTCCACACAACATAAGTACTGCTGTCTCTGAAGTTGAAACCTTAAAGATCAAAGTCAAAGACACATAAAATGAACATACACCAAATGGAAAATAAAGAGAGGATGATGATGGTGCTCTTTTTTTCTGTTCAAAACTACAAGAGAATATATAATGATATGAGAGCAGCCGGCGTGGGCCCGTGGGTGTGCGCAGTTCATCCAAAACCGACGGCCTCACACACCTCACCGCCACCCTGTTTCCCGACCCCAACATTCATCTTCAAGAAAAACTGAGACCGCCATCATCTTGCTGAGAAAATTCTGCACCACACTAGCATAAAATTGTATCAGTAATGTAAAAATACACATACGAAAATCAGAGTTAAATGAAGAAATGACCCAAACTCCTACGAAAGCCTGGTCAAATATGTGTTCTTGGGCGGCGAAATGGCTTATAAAACGACCCCGTGACTCCGAATCTGCGAGCACGGGTTCGAATCCTGGCGTGCTCCAAACTTTACTGTCTCGTGAAAAATGCCGTACGGCGTTGATGCATTATTTACATTATTAATGAGTTTCTTTTTTCTTATAATGCATTGCGTGTTTGAGCTACGAGTTTGCTTTGCTTGGATTGGTGACTTTTTCTGTCTTTACTTAATGCTCTTTTCTTAGTTCTTTTCTTCGTCCAGTGAGAGAGAGAGAGAGAGAGAGAGAGAGAGAGAGAGAGAGAGAGAGAGAGAGAGAGAGAGAGAGAGAGAGAGAGAGAGAGAGAGAGAGAGAGAGAGAGAGAGAGAGAGAGTAACCCATTAAGTCCCATAAACATATACATCACGAAATCTAGATAGATAGATAAATAGATCAGACGTCACAAACACACACACACACACACACACACACACACACACACACACACACAGTTCGGGCAACAGCCTTGTCAGTAGCGGGGGAGGGGGATAGGGGCTGAAGACAAGGGCGCCGCCACCAGCCGTCTCTGGCCTGGCTGCTGCCGCGTCATTTTTCTCTGAATTAATAAAACATTGCCGACAATGATCCCCAGGAAGCGTCGCAGCGAGCCACTCTGGGGCCCCGAGCTCTGGAACGGGATGCAGGGCGTGTGCTCGGTGGCCCTGCCCGACACCCACAGCGTCTCGGTGAGCGTGGTGCGGCGTCGCTGGGGCTGGGGTGGCGCTTCAAGGAGACGAAGAAGGTGGCCAGGTTCACCTACGTAGACCGCGTGGTGCGCCCTGTCGTCACCTACTCCTTCCTGGACCTGGCGCAGCTTGTCAGGACCAGCGCCAAGGGCGGCGCACAGGTCAGGGTCACCCTGGCGCTGCTCAGCGGTGAGAAGCGCGTGGCCAAATTGGAGCCCAACACCTTCATGAGGCAGCTGAAGCAGAACAGCTCAAACATGTCTTTTCTCTGCACGTCGACAGGAGAAGGTCACCCTGCTGAAGGCGCACCGGCCACTGTCGGAGGCGACAGCAGTGTGGCCGTTTGACGTTATCAAGCCCGCTGCCCCACCCAAGCGGCAACGGTACAGGATGTATATTGACCCAGGGCTGGAACCGGGCGCCCAAGACCCTGGCAATGCCGAACAGCAGAAAGACAGCGATGAGGAGAGTCGCTGGGAGGCGCGCGATGAAGAAAACACAAGACGACTGAAGAAAAGAGTTACAAGGCTGACGGAGACACAGCCGACGACAAGAGTCGCTGGGAGGCGCGCGATGAAGTTAAACACGAGGAGACTGAAGAAAAGAGCGACGAGGCTGACGGAGACACAGCCGACGACGACAGTGGCTGGGAGGCGGACACTGAAGGAGCGGACGAGGAGGATGAAAGTGGCGAGTCCTCGGATGGCAGTGGCTGGGAGACTTTGGAGGAGGACGCCGAGCAGGGCGCCGGGCGGGGCCTGCCGGAGGCCCGGGGAAGGCGGGTGGCGGCTTCCTGGAGAGGCTGGGGGTGGCGTGGCAATACGCCCGCCCCGCCCTGCTCATGTTGGGCTCCGCGGCAATCATGGCAACGGCCCTCTGGTGGTCACCCATTGGCCGCGAGGATTAGCGGCAGGGCGGCAGCGGCGGCGAGCAGTAAGGGGCGTGAGGCAGCCGCCCTTAGGGCCACGTCAAGGGCTCCCTCCTTTGCCCACGCCTTCAGGCCAACAGAAGGCGAAGGGCGAGCATGGGCCAGCGTGGTCCTGGAGGCTTCCTCTAACTAGGGCCACGCAAGGGCTCCTCCTTTGCCCACGCCTTAAGACCAACAGAATGCGATGGGGCGAGGAGCATGGGCCAGCATGGTCCGGGCGGCGTCCTCGAACTAGCTCCACCCAAGGGCTCCTCCTTGCCCACGCCTTCCTGGCCCTGGAGCACGCCTTCAGGGGCAGCAGAGGGCGGAGCGGCGAGGAGTGATGCCAGAGTTGCCCTGGAGGCTTTCCACGCTCACCGCTGCAGAGTGCCGCCCGGAGTGCGTGGTGTAGCTCTGTTGCGTCCATGAAGCTCCTCCTCCTCTCCGCCCTGGCATCTCGTGTCCTCGGTATCCTTCTTCCAACACACTCTGCATCGCTCCTCTGTTCTGGCCCAAACAATCTCAGTCTCGCACTCCTCGGGAACACCGCAGCGTCTGAACAGTCTCAGTCTCGCACTCCTCGGAAACACAGCAGCGTCTGCACTCTGCACTCGCCCAAAAAGGCTCAGCCTCGCATCTCCCGAACCATCGTGCACTCGCCGCCGCTATGATCACTCGTCTCTTATCATGTTCCTCGCGGGGGCGTTGCCACATCAACGAAACTACAATAGCTGGAGTGCTTCCACATCTCCCACACATCACCGGTCATATATACTATACAAAAACAAACGTCCAGCAGACCGGCACGTCTCCAGCTCTGCCAGCACGCGCAATGTACAAAAGTGAAGTGGAAACATCCTGCAGACCGGCACATCTTCACTCACAGTTCTGCCAGCACGCGCAATGTACAGAAGTGAAGTGGAAACATCCTGCAGACCGGCACATCTTCACTCACAGTTCTGCCAACACGCGCAATGTACAGAAGTGAAGTGGAAACATCCAGCAGACCGGCACATCTTCACTCACAGTTCTGCCAACACGCGCAATGTACAAAAGTGAAGTGGAAACATCCAGCAGACCGGCACATCTTCACTCACAGTTCTGCCAGCACGCGCAATGTACAGAAGTGAAGTGCAAACATCCTGCAGACCGGCACATCTTCACTCACAGTTCTGCCAGCACGCGCAATGTACAAAAGTGAAGTGGAAACATCCTGCAGACCGGCACATCTTCACTCACAGTTCTGCCAGCACGCGCAATGTACAGAAGTGAAGTGGAAACATCCTGCAGACCGGCACATCTTCACTCACAGTTCTGCCAGCACGCGCAATGTACAGAAGTGAAGTGGAAACATCCTGCAGACCGGCACATCTTCACTCACAGTTCTGCCAGCACGCGCAATGTACAAAAGTGAAGTGGAAACATCCTGCAGACCGGCACATCTTCACTCACAGTTCTGCCAGCACGCGCAATGTACAAAAGTGAAGTGCAAACAACTTTTGAGGACACACAATGACATTATGCAAGAAGGAGCACAGAGTGCTGGAGAACAGTGAACATAACATAAGAACATAAGAACGCAGGAGTCTACAAGAGGCCGGTAGGCCTGTACGAGGCAGCTCCTTTGACCCTAAGCTCCCGTGTATCTAACCCCACCTAATATCGCTGTCCATGAATTTATCTAGTCTATTTTTGAATGTGACAATTGTATTGGCACTCACCACATGACTGCTAAGCCTATTCCACTCATCCACCACCCTGTTAGTAAACCAATTTTTGCCTATGTCCCTGTTGAATCTGAATTTATCCAGTTTAAACCCGTTACTTCGTGTCCTACCCGGTTCTCTTACCAACAAAACCTTATGAATGTCTCCCTTATTAAAGCCCTTCATCCATTTATAAACCTCGATCATGTCTCCACGCACCCTTCGCCTTTCTAGAGAATGCAAGTTTAACTCTTTGAGTCTTCCCTCGTATGGCAAGTTTCTCAACCCCTGCATCATCTTAGTCATTCTCCTCTGCACCGATTCTAACATTTTGATATCCATTCTAAAGTAAGGTGACCAGAACTGAACCGCATAGTCAAGATGAGGTCTAACTAATGCTAAATATAGTTTGAGGAAGACTTCGGGGCTTCTGTTGCTTACGCTCCTTGAAATAAATCCCAGTACCCTATTAGCTCCATTTCTAGCTTGAATGCATTGTGCCCTTGGACGGAGATCAGAGCTCACTAAGACCCCTAAATCCTCTCGCACCCAGACCTACTTATGAGAGTGTCATTTAAGCAATAGTTATGTGAGGGGTTGCTCCTACCTACACTCAGAATACTGCACTTCCCTACATTGAACTCCATCTGCCATTTATCCGCCCAGTCATATAATCTGTTGAGTTCACCTTCGAGAATACTAGCGTCCTGATCCGACTCAATTACTCTACCGATCTTGGTATCATCTGCAAATTTACTAACATCACTACTAATTCCTGTATCTAAGTCATTGATATAAATAATAAACAAAAGTGGACCTAATACCGAACCTTGTGGGACCCCACTCGTAACACATCCCCAGTCAGATCTTTTACCATTGATTTGCACTTTGCTTCCTATTGCTAAGCCACGCCTTGACCCAGTTCAAAACTTTACCCTCTACTCCGTGAGCCTGTAATTTAAGCAACAGTCGTTGGTGAGGAACTTTGTCAAACGCTTTACTAAAATCAAGATAGATTACATCATAATTTTCATCTCTGTCAACCGCCTCAAATACTTTATTGTAGAAGGACAAGAGATTGTTGAGGCATGACCTACCTTTTGTGAATCCATGCTGCGAGTCGTGAATTAAGCTATGTTTCTCTAAATGCTCCCGAATGTTCCTAGCTATTATGGACTCCAGCATCTTGCCTATAACCGATGTTAAGCTAATTGGGCGATAGTTTGAAGCAACTGACCTGTCCCCCTTTTTAAAAATCGGCGTCACATTAGCTACTTTCCATAGGCTCGGCACATAGTAGTATTTACCGACATCTTAAAGATGTCGGTTAGTGGGTCACTGATTACATCACCTAACTCCTTTAATACCCTCGGAAATATCCCGTCAGGACCTGGCGACTTGTTCTTCTTAAGCTTATCTATCTCATCCTGAACTACTTGCCTGGTAATGATTATATCCCTCAATTTATCTCCATCCCCGCCCTCGTACACCTGAACTCTTTCCGGTATAGTCGTTCGATCCTCCTGTGTGAATACTGAAAGGAAGTAGTCGTTCAACAATGTGCTCATATTTTCGTAATTTTCTATTAGCTCCCCTGTGTTTGTTTTCAGCGGTTCAATTTTCTCCCGTGTTTTTGTTCTATACATCTGAAAGAAGCCCTTAGGATTACTTTTCGCCTCATTTGCTACTTTGATCTCATAGTTCTTTTTTGCTATCCTGGTGTTTTTCTTAACTAATCTAGATAGTTCGACGTACCGGCCCCTGAGATGTGTTTCCCCATTCTTTATTTTCTGATAAATTCCCTTCTTTAACCCAATCTCGTGTTTTAGTCCACGAGTCATCCACTTAGGATCATTGTCTTCTTTTCTAAGTGTTCGCTGTGGTATATGCTGTTCTTGCCCCTCTACTATTACCCTAACTAAATTATTGTAAGACATTTCTACCTGGTTCTCCTGGCTTTCCAATCCGCAGCTCTGGCCCTCATGAATCCCTAGATTATCCCAGTTTACCCCTTCAAGATGTCTTCGAAGCCCCTCGTAGTTTGCTCTTCTAAAATCTGGCACTAACACTGGGTTTGGTTCGCTGGTTACCGCCCAGTCTAAGCTAAAACGAACCGTTCTGTGATCACTATTTCCTAACTCTCCGCCCACCTCCAACTCACGTAGCAAGTTCCCATTATTGGTTAGGACTAAGTCTAATATGTTATCTCCTCTGGTAGGCTCAGTAACTACCTGCTTAAGGAGATTATCTTGTATAACTTCAAGAAAGTCCTCGGTTTCCAGGTCACCCACTAGATCTTCCCAGTCTATATTCCTATAACTAAAGTCCCCCATTACGCAGACATTTCTACTCATACTCGCCCTGCCAATCTCCTGTAGTAATATACTCGTGTCCTGCCTGTTAAGGTTGGGTGGCCTGTATATAACTCCTAGAGTTAGTTTTTCTTTCCCTTTGTAAACGTCCACCCAAACTGATTCTGAATCCATGTTAGTTTTGACTGAGTTGTTAACTAAACATTTAAGTGAGTCTTTAACATATAGCGCAACTCCACCTCCCTTTCTGCCCCTTCTGTCTTTGTGAAACATCTGATAACCCGTTATTTCAAATTCCGATCTAAAATTTCTATTAGCAGTGTCTACCCATGTCTCAGTGATCGCTATTATGTCAAAATTTTCTGAACAAGCTTCACCCCTTAGTAAGTCTATCTTGTTTCTGAGGCTCCTGCTGTTAGTACAGAAGATTCTTAGCCCGTCTTCTGTTACTCCCCTAGAATTACTTCTAAGCTGCCTGGTTATATTATGAGGTAGATGTCCCCACCCATTACTCCTCCCATTGCTCCCATTACTCCTCCCCCCCTCGCCTATACTAAAAAATCCCTCAGGGTACCAAGTGCTCGCTCAATGGAGTCTGAGAGAGCCTCAACACCCTTGAACGTCAAGTGTATCCCGTCACGGGCGTAGAGGGCGTCGTTGCCAAAGAAGAGGTCCCAATTGTCGACGAACAGCCACCCATTGCGCCCGCAGTGCTCAGCAAGTCTGCTGTTCACTGCTATCGCCCTGGACAGCCATCCATCGCCAACGCCCCTCCTTGGCAGGACGCCTGTGAGACTTCCCTTTCTTTCTGTCTAACAACGTGCGTATATGAAACGTAACTATAAAACAAGTTAAAACTGGATTTGGTTAGCACATTCATTCATGTATTCATTCATCTCTGCAGCAACATATGCATATGAAACAGGTTAATACGCATGAGGAGTAGGCGTGCTCTGTGAAGCATATAAAGGACATACATTTCATAGTGTTTATGCCTCCGTGTGTTCGGGTTACTCTATTGAGCATCGGAAATGTTATGAATAACACGTCCAGACTGGAATAAGAACACACGTAAGTGGAGGCGCAGTCCATCACGTCCCCCACGCCGCAGCTCGTCACACGCTGAGTGCGTACAGTCCACGGGGATAGTCTCCTTTTTATATTACAGAACCTAAACAATGTGAAGAGGCTACAATAAAGATGTTATAGTCGTTGTATCTACCTCAGGCAACGTTATCAGTATGATTTCACCGTGTACGTTTTCGATAAACATGCCGCGAATATATGTGGGAAAAAAAGGTTTAAAGTTTAAAAGTTTAAAGAGTTGCGAAAATGATCAAGTCCTTTCAAGAATGGCATTTGTTGCGACGGGAGTGAATGGAAGTGTCCAGCGCGTACGTTCAATGAGTGCTCTGATCTGTTAGGCAAGTCAATGAGGTGCTGGGCTAAAAGATTGCTGAATTAAGATGGACAAAATTGAGGTGATTAAGGTCTACGATATCCAGCTATATTCTGATCTTCTGGATTGTTGTTTTTTATAATTAGTTCAGTTAATGGGAGTCCACACAACATAAGTACTGCTGTCTCTGAAGTTGAAACCTTAAAGATCAAAGTCAAAGACACATAAAATGAACATACACCAAATGGAAAATAAAGAGAGGATGATGATGGTGCTCTTTTTTTCTGTTCAAAACTACAAGAGAATATAATGATATGAGAGCAGCCGGCGTGGGCCCGTGGGTGTGCGCAGTTCATCCAAAACCGACGGCCTCACACACCTCACCGCCACCCTGTTTCCCGACCCCAACATTCATCTTCAAGAAAAACTGAGACCGCCATCATCTTGCTGAGAAAATTCTGCATCACACTAGCATAAAATTGTATCGGTAATGTAAAAATACACATACGAAAATCAGAGTTAAATGAAGAAATGACCCAAACTCCTACGAAAGCCTTGTCAAATATGTGTTCTTGGGCGGCGAAATGGCTTATAATACGATAAAGAAGAGGGGGAGATAGAAATAGAAGTGACCAGTGGGATTAGACAGGGATGTACTGCCTCAACTACACTGTTGAAGATGATTACTTTTAAAATAATTCAGGAGCTAGTGGAGCTAGAATGTGGGTACAAAGATGAGGCATTGAGGATTACCTCTCTTCTTTGCAGATGATGGCATGCTTTTGGCAAATAGTGTAGGGGAAGCAGTACAGATGATAGAGAAGATGGAGACTATAGCTAAAGAATATGGACGAGAAGTAAATAAGCAGAAAAGCAATATTATCATTTTAATATGGAAAACAAACCAGAAAGTATAGGGGGCATTAGTGTTGGGGATAGAATTAAATATTTAGGAATAATAGTCAATGACAAGAGGAACTGTTTTCAAATGCAAAAGGAAGAAATGTTCAGGAAAGCGAGAAGGCTAGCAAATATGACATACAAAGGAATTGAAAAGAGCTGTTCAAGAATGTTAAAAGGAAAGACTTATTGGAAAAATGTTGCACTGCCATCCATCCTGTGGGGTAAATATAATAAACATCACAAAGACAGACATAAAAAAGTTGCAGAGGATAGAGAATGGGGTGTACAGGAAGATTTTGAGGGCACCAATGTATGCACAGGAAGCAGCACTCAGGGGGGAGATAGGAAGCTCCAGTGTTAAAAACAGGATAAGGGAGGGACAGTGGAAGTACTTAAGGTATGTTCTTGTGGAAGGAAACGATTTGGTGAGAAGGGTGGGAGAGGAGATGATAGAGAAGAGACAAAGTAGGTGGGTGAAGGATTTGTTGAATGAACTGAGAGCAACTGAGGGACTGAGTGTGAGTGTGAGGAATGAGACAAAGGAGAGTTTAAAGCAGAGAATGAGAGAGCTGGATACAAGAGAGTGGAAGAGGCAAATGAATGAGAAAGCAAGCCTTAAGATATATAGAAAATGGAGACAGGAGTTGGGAGGACAAGAGGAGGTATACACCAACAACCAAGCCTCAGAAGTGTTATTCAGATGCAGGACAAACAACATGCAACTAAAAGACAGAAACAGACACCGGCAAGAGGAAACCAAGTGTGACATGTGTGAAGCTGAACACGAAGACCTGCGACACTTCCTGCCCGGCCTGTGCAGAGGAAAGCATAAAGTGCGTGAGGCTGCAACAGCCTTACGAGGAAGAAGAGGACGACACCATTGGAAATTTTTTATTTGAAAATGAACACACCGAACAAACGAAAACAACAGTACACAAGTTTTGGACAATAAGAGAAAAAAGAATGAAAGAAAAAGGAAAACAATAGACCCAGACAGCAGACACATCAGGGAGTGCCGTTACCAAGGCAAAACTCCCGACCGACTACTACTGCTACTAGCATCTTCCATTTAGCATAACCCGTTTCTGGGTCGTGATCTGGCGTGTTCCATTTAGCGGAACCGATCAGCTGACGCCGCAGCCTGCACCCATTTTAGAGGATCTGGGTGACCCGGAGGGACCCCACTGCCGAGCAGGGTTAGCCAGATCACTTTCGACCCAAGACCCAGGCCAGGACCAAGACTATCGCCGCCGCCGCCATTTGCATGCCTTATTTCCCATATTTGGGTATTTTTTGCTACAACCACTGCATCCAGGTGGTGCCTGGTGATCCGAAATTGTAGGTACTCTATGCCAGTTACATATTTACCCATAGATATGTGCCGAAAACCATGAATAATAAGTTAAAAGTGGTGCAGTGGGCGGGGCGTTGAAATTTTCATTTCGGGCCCAGCAAGAGGCCTGTAGTGGCTTTAAACGAAAATAGTTGGATGAATAGATGTGTGGAGAGCCATATATGTATGGCGGGGCAAGGGTTTTGTGGCCGGGCGAGGGAGGGGAGTGAAACGCGACGGCTGTGTTTTACATAGAATAGCACCCACCCGGGTGTCAAATTGGCGCTGTGTCCAGGGGTAATGGGCTCCCTCCCACCATAGGCTCAAGGGCCAATGCGACGGAGATGAGCACCGAGGCCACGCGCTGCTATAGCATATGCCCCCAACTTTACTTTTACCTTACAGTGACACGTGTTTATTGCCGATACATGTTGACTTATTATTTATCATTACCTACCCAGTTAATTTTCATCATCATTGGTAACCCCCATTTATGCATAATGTAAAGATGAATCGTTTGTTTCAGTGACTTTATTGTGTTATTTGGGTCACTGATATCACAAAAAATACCAGTTAGGTTAGATTATCAATGAGTGAAGCAGTAACAATTCAATATTATATTTAAATGGTAATCAATTGGGCAAAACTTAAGAATAACCACTCCAAACCAATATTCGTATTAATTTAGCACGTGAAAGAATTATTATTATAATGCATTTTCGTATACGTTTTACCTTGGGGAGGGGCCAGGGGGGCAAGCCTCTTTAATTATAGAGTTAGGTGGCTCGGATTTTCTAAGTCCATTGTTATTGTTTCACAACCGCCTCTATACACAGACTGATCCTCATACCTGCCTTGCAGTGCACCCTACAAACTAGTTCCTAAGTCAGTGCGCGCAGGTCGTAAAGTTCGGTTGGAGTAGTTTAAATATATTTGACATGTGGCGTGGCCCGTCAAAACTTACGCGCCGCGGGACGGATTGGGAGGGCGGCGGTGGGGGGAGGGGGGAGGGGGGTAGTATGCCCACCATCTGATGAGATGCCTGACACTTGTCAACAGATTGAATGCTAGGTCATATTGGAATAGACTACAAGAGTATGCGTTAGGGACTTTCCTTACTTTCGAGACGGGAATTTTTCCTGATTTAGGGATTTTTCCAGGGGAATTTTGGAAGGCCATTTTTCAGTGTTATGGGCTCTCCCAGTTCCCCACAGGTCCCCAGGTTTGTCTTGGGGGGTAGGGGGGGCTGGGGTGGTGTGGTAATTCTTGAGATTTACCGTGGCTCTCCCGTCACGCTGGTCGCGGGTTCAAGACAAGTACAAGATAGCTAATAATGCGGCTATAGGTCCAAGTAGGTTAAGTTTCCTAAATGACAAGTTTTGTTTAAAATTATATTCCATCATATTTTTGTTGCCGAAGTATAATTTGAAGGCATGAATAGTATTTCAATTGTTGTAGAAAGTATCCAATTTGGATTATCAATATACAGTCATCTATCAAAGGTGGCATATGCTGGGGGGGGTGTCGCCTCACCCACCCTACAACGCCAAGTCCGAGGGTCCCTCTGGACAAGTCTCCATGCAGGGCCCCCTTTCATTCTGAGTACCTCCTGGCAGGATTTATCAACTTGCTCAAGTCACAAACTCTGTAGGTGTCATTATTAGTTTCTTCTGATCTTAGAGTGAGTCAAAACTGTAAAGTTAACATGTACCCAGTTATGATAATCATTATTAATAGTTTCGTGTATTTTTTTATTTCGTGTCAACGTGTTCCATCAATGTCCCCAATCACACCTGGGAACCCAGCAATGTCTTGAAATTCAGTTTCTTTCTTGATTAATCTGTGTAATAAGAAAAAAAACAATTTTTGTACCTGTTGATAATTGTGCTCAATGTTTTTATTAGTTAAATAAATGCATTTGTACAGTTGTTTTGCTTTATTTTCTTATGCCGGAGGATAGAATTGATCTTGATTTTCATGATCCTATTTGTGCTGAGTGAATGAGAGAGTTATAGTTCAGCAGTGTTATCATTAGGTAAGGTTGGAGGCATTTGATAAGCTGTGTGTTGTCTTGATCTTGACAAGTAATGCACAGGGCACCAGTACAGGTGCATAACATGGATATTTGTGTTGGCTGCTGGGGGAACTGGGGTGCCGAGTGTGTAGGGAAGGGAAATGAATAGGTGTACTACTAGTTAGTCTTGGTGTGTTGTAACAAGTGAGTGTGTATTTGTTTTCTGAATGAGTCTATTGTACCACAGTCTAAAGTCTGTAGGGGGAGGCTGTTCCAGTCACGTGTGGTGCATGGAAAGTATGAGTCCGTACATGTGTCAGTGTTTGTGTGATACGTTTGGTATTTTTGGCTGAGTGTGTTACGAGTACGCTGACTGTTTGCGTTCTGTAAGTATGTGTGTGGGTCAATGTCAATGTAAGTGTATGTGATCTTGTACAGAATTTTAAGTGTGTGCTTGTCTGCACATGTGAAGAGGTTACATATTAATCTGTTGTTTGATCTGTGTTATGATGCCTGGTGTTCAAGTTCATTGTTTATAATGAACCGAGCCACCTTGGTGTTGATTAGTGCTAACTTATAAATGTTTGTGTGTGTGTGTAAGGATCCCACACCGTGGAACAACATGCTAGTGTTGGTCTCACAAGTGTGTTGTTCATCAGCGCTTATTTGTCTCTGGCCCTTAAGCCTGTGTCAAGTGAGAACCTAGTACCCTGGGACACAGGCAAGTATCTAATGTCTAAGTTAAAAGTGTTTGCTTTCCCAGAAAACCCATTTATCCATCAGCCTGATAGGGTATCACGACACCTCTCCTCCCGAAATTGATCTTTCTTTCGGCCACCTCTTTTAATTATTTTTTGGGAGCAGCGAGTAGTGGCCTTTTTTTATTATTTTCTTTTTTGGTGCCCTTGAGCTGCCTTCTTTGTTGTAAAAAAGGGAAGATGAACAGGTGGTGTGCCATCTGCCTAGGCTGGGCCTATGAATTTTAGAGTAAAAGAGTCGACATTAAGATGGTACAGCAAGACACAGAAGCTAGAGGGAGTAGACTGGCATGTAGGAGACTGGGGGAGCAAGCTGATGTTTAAAGCAAGAACGAGAACCCCGCAGCTATAAATGGCAGGAATAGGGGAGGGGGAAACCAGAACTGTAGCTGTAGGACAGGGGAGAAAGAATCGGTGGAACACCTAATAGTAGAATGCAGCAACTATGAGAGGCAGAGAGGGGAGTTATTAGTAGCACCAGGGAGGAGTGGGCTAAGAGGCTGGAGGAGGACAACGGGGCCATCGCACGGTACGTGTTGGATGGAGATGCAGTGCTGGGAAAAAAGGGCACAAATGGTTGAATAAGTGCACGGATAAGCAATGTCAGTAAGTTATTCCAGCAACAAACTGAAAAGTAAAGTGTGATAGTATATTGCAGTGAAGAAAAATTAAGCTACACAGCACAATTGAAAGGAAAAGTGTGTGAATAAACAGGAGAGACGCCCGAGAGGAGGAGGACAGGTCAAATGAAGAAGAGGAAGAATGTTTGTTTACATATCCGCCTAAATGCGTTCCATTTACGGCGCCAAAACCCGGACATTGGTCTGGGTTTATCCCCGAACCTGGTTCCGGGTTTTGTGTCAAATGGAAGATGCTATAACAGAACGTGTGTGTGTGTGTGTGTGTGTGGCTCCCCGCCCCTGTAAAGCCTCTTCCCTCGACCTTCTCCTGCCCTCCTGACCCTCACATCCTCCTCAGTGCCGATGATGACCTGCTGCTGACGACCTGCCAACACGGGGCTGTGCAGGCCGAGAGGAGGATGCACTGTGAGGGGTGTGACGAGTTCGTCCGTGCGCCGATTTCGACTGTATTCGTTGTGTCCCGAGGCAGCAGCGGGAGCCAGAGGGAGAGTGTGACGCATCTCAAGGGTGAGTGTGTGAGTGTGTCTGGCCGTCAGGGTGAAGGAAGGAGTAATGGCCTGGGGTGGGTGGGTGTGTCTGGCTGTCAGGGTGAAGGAAGGAGTAATGGCCTGGGGTGTGTGAGTGTAGTGTGTCTCGCTGTCAGGGTGAAGGAAGGAGTAATGGCCTGGGGTGGGTGGGTGTGTCTGGCCGTCAGGGTGAAGGAAGGAGTAATGGCCTGGGGTGGGTGGGTGTGTCTGGCCGTCAGGGTGAAGGAAGGAGTAATGGCCTGGGGTGGGTGTGTGTGTCTGGCCGTCAGGGTGAAGGAAGGAGTAATGGCCTGGGGTGGGTGTGTGTGTCTGGCCGTCAGGGTGGAGGAAGGAGTAATGGCCTGGGGTGGGTGGGTGTGTCTGGCCGTCAGGGTGAAGGAAGGAGTATTGGCCTGGGGTGGGTGTGTGTCTGGCCGTCAGGGTGAAGGAAGGAGTAATGGCCTGGGGTGTGTGAGTGTAGTGTGTCTGGCCATCAGGGTGAAGGAAGGAGTAATGGCCTGGGGTGTGTGAGTGTAGTGTGTCTGGCCGTCAGGGTGAAGGAAGGAGTAATGGCCTGGGGTGTGTGAGTGTAGTGTGTCTGGCCGTCAGGGTGAAGGAAGGAGTAATGGCCTGGGGTGTGTGTGTGTGTCTGGCCGTCAGGGTGAAGGAAGGAGTAATGGCCTGGGGTGTGTGTGTGTAGTGTGTCTGGCCGTCAGGGTGAAGGAAGGAGTAATGGCCTGGGGTGTGTGTGTGTGTCTGGCCGTCAGGGTGAAGGAGAATGCTAGCTGCTATGTACCGGCTCCTATGTACCACTGCTTTGGCTTATATGTACCATTGTTGGGCTGCTATGTACCGGCTCCTATGTACCACTGCTTTGGCTTATATGTACCAAACAAGGCTGCTATGTACCAGATACCAAGTAGTAAGCTGGCTCTATATGAGATGGAGGTAAGTTTGGCAGCGCCATTATCTGCCGAATGAATTGTCTTACAGTGAGTTGATTAATATAGGCATTTTGTAGGCCTAGTCTCTTCACTCTGCAGTACACTGCTTGGGCCCAGTGAAACCAGCAGCCATGAAGGGAAGCCTCGGGAATGCACACTCGCACTGCTGACCATAGTGCTCTTTCAAAATCCAAAACACCTTCACAAACAGATGTTGACGTTAAATCAGTAATTTTTCTTATGACAGCTACATAGTCCTTTTTCTTTCTTCTTGACATTAGGACAAAGCACAATGGAACCTGTTTCATAATTCCATCCTTCTTTATAAAACTGTGCACACTAAAAAGTTGAACAAAAGGGGTACGAACAATTTTAAAAGTTCCGTCCATGTACCAAACTTTAGATTTGGACAGGTGTTGCAACTGAATTGGTTTTGCAAATATGAGATGCTGTTGTCCATTTTCAAATAGATCAGCTTGAAGAAAGTCCTGTGGAACATGATCTGTGTTTAATTCAAAACTAATATCTTCAGGGTGTTTTGGACGTTGTCCTTCCCTGGTGCGATTGGTGCATCTGACTAGAGTGTTTATATTTGGTAAGGGAACATCTGAATTTTCCCAGCTTGAGAGTGCTTTCTTTACTATTTCCCCAGATGATGCAAATGGAAATTCCAAAGCAGACTTTTTAACGAAAGCTCGTGTTGATGCTTTGAGTTCAGCACCAGGATCCTCAGGATGTGTGTGTTGGTGGTGTCCACTTTTGAAGTTCATTGTTCCTATTTGCTGTGAAATTGTTGCATAGCACTTTTTACCACGGTAGCTGCATATCCATGTGACTGAGACAGATGACTCGCTTCCTGGTGTTCGTAAAACCCAAAGAATCAGCGAGGAGAGAGCTGCCTTTTCTTGTTCCACCGGAAACAATTTTGTAGGTCACAGGAGTGTCTGCAAGGATCGTTGTTGGTAACGCTTCATCATCTGATGATGTTTCTGCAGCTGGCGTGATGTCATCAATAGGAAGTGTGATGTTGAAGCCATTGGGTGTGTTGTTGATTGTTGCAGGCTGCTCTTCGACTGGGAAGGCATTAAAAGGATCATCGGCATCACCTGAAACCAGGGTAAAAAATATGAGCAAATGTACAGTGAGAGGGGGGGATGGAAAGTGAGTGGGACAGGGGAAAGTGAGTGGGGAAAATGAAAATAAGAGGGATAAGGGAAAACATGAGTGGGACAGGAAAGTGAGTAAGTAACAAGGTACATACATAGTAATGCAAAGGGGTACAACTAAACCTAAATGACTACAAATGACTTCAAAATACATAAAGGAATACAGAGAGAGAGAGAGAGCGAGAGAGAGATACACAGGAAGGCAAACAAAAACAGACCTATGAGTCCTCACTACGGCTGTTTGTGTCGAAGAGAGAGAGAGAGAGTCTATGGGCATAAATTAGTACCCCTCCTCTCCCACCCATCCTTATCTAAATTCTCATGCAATAGAAAGCTAAGGCCCCTAACAAACAGAAAGATAATTGTACCTGAAACTTCCATCCAATCAGGACAGTCTGGGCAACACCACATGAAAACTTGACCAGCTTTCAATGGTCTGTTTATATTCCGGTACTCAGATTGTGATGTTGCTGTACCACATAAGCAGTGGCGCCACTTGTTGCATCCGTCACAGATAGGGGCTTCCTGTCTAGGGCGAACACACAATCCACATCCTGAGCAAAGGAAAAGTGCTGATGCCATGGTAGTATAAAAAGGATAACTGGAGTTAGGAAGTAAATACTGAGCAAGTTCACTGGAGTTTCAAAGCAAATACTGAGCAGATCCACTGGAGGTCCTAAGTTGCCCTTTTCGAAGCAAATAATGAGCAGAGCTCTATTTGCTCTATTCTCTATTTGCGTGGCAAACAAATAAACATTATCATTAATTATATTAATAATAATGTTACATAGCTATAATCATGGTACATAGCAGCTGGTGGCACATAGCAGCTGGTGGTACATAGCAGCCAACGGTACATAGAGGCCTGTTACGGTGAAGGAAGGAGTAATGGCCTGGGGTGGGTGTGTGTGTCTGGCCGTCAGGGTGGAGGAAGGAGTAATGGCCTGGGGTGGGTGGGTGTGTCTGGCCGTCAGGGTGGAGGAAGGAGTAATGGCCTGTGGGGATAAGGCTGGCAGTGGTGAGGTGACGGCGGCGTGGCATGGACCAGCTGGCACCTGTGATGACCTTAAAGCCCTGGAGGAGTGCCAGGCCAGGGTAGAGTCCCTTGATAGAGAGAGAACCAACATTGGCGGCCCTGTGTATAAAGCTGCTGGGCGCTTTTAGTGGCCCATCGAACACTGCGAGGTATTAAAAACATAATTTTACCTATTTTGGAAGCGGATTTGGCTGCTTTTTAATGTGGCAATTCCTTGCAGCCTTGCCTTTGGCTGTAGCAACAGGCCACAGAGGGGATACAAAATTTATGAATTTCCTGCAAGCCCGCTGAGAAGATAGAGTTGTGCTAACTTTTTTTTTTCGTCTTGTAGTCCAGCAGCTACTTCCTGTACAAGGCCAAATAAGGGATTTCGTTCAACACCCCCTACAGATAAGGTTTGGCTTGATAGGATCGTTGGGTAGACCCTCTGGAACACCCCTAGGTAGTTTGTGGCTTTAAATTGTGGTATCACTTAAAAAATATAGACCGATTTCCAAAAAAAAATGAGAAAAATAATTTTTGCGTAATCACTTCATTTTATTAACAGGAATCAGAGTTATTTTGGACGAAAAATACATGTGTTATATATCAAATGGTTCGCAATGAAATACTCTATCAGTACATGTATATGAAGTTTGGCTTCTACCTCACTTCTGATGAGGGTATTACGTGAAATGCAAGAAGAGTGGAAGAAAATGCTAGTTTTCCATTTTTGTATCATATTGTGACTACTTCTCCTTCCTTTCACATAAAACATAAATTGTTTCTTATGCCACCAAAAACTGCCCCTATTATTCTATTATATCTTGTGAAAGAATGAGCAACATACATCAATTATTATTACCGCAGGAAGAACGTTAATATCAACAATCCATAGTCACTCCGCACACAAAATTTTTCAACACAGTTATTAACACTGGTATTAACAGAGTTATTCAATATCTTCTTCATCTGTGGTCTCATCAGCGACAGTTCTTTGATTTTCACACACTTCTTGGGCCATGCATGAACATGACTCTATGCATGGCATATTGTTTGCCCGGCATGCACAGTTTGCTCGTCGGCATGCAGACTTCCGGCAGTGGCAGACTGTTAGCTCGATGAGGCCTCTGGGTGCTGGATCTTTCGTCATTAGCACGGGTTGGAGTGTATTATCCTCAACTATCCAACCATGTCCAGAAGGTGGTGGTAAGTTTTGTGTTGATTCCAAAGCTTTCTTCCACACACGGGACTGATAATTGGCTCTGTTCATGTGCTGCAGCAAACTATCACTAGTTGAGGTAAGCTTTCATTTTCTGTCCCTTTGGCAGAACAACCAGTATCTGACATCATTTATTTGTCTCCCTGCCTTTTCTGCTGTGGTGTAGACAGAACAAACAAAACCCTCACATGCTTCCGATGTGCTAGTAGAGAGTTGCAGTTCTTCTCCAAGCTGTCCAAGACTGCACTGATATTCTTTACTTTTGAGGAGAATGTTCAGACCCCTCTTCTTTCCCAGCCCTGAGAGGCCACTGTTAGAATCGCAGCCCGTTAGTGCATGGAATCCTGGTAAGGCTCTGCACAGTTGTGGTCCTAGATCTTGGGCAAGACTGTGGATAGGCAGATACCTTACTTTGTCTTTAGCTCCTGTTCGAAACCACAGTTCCTGGCAGTGTAGGTTGCTGTAGTGAAATGTGGACAGGACAGCTACATCTGTGTCCGGGGATTGAATGATTATTCTGCTGTGATCATATGATGCATGTTTGGCATGCAGTAGCAGCCGTGTGTCAGCCTCTTCGTGGTCTGACTTGAGGTTGGCTAGGTCTTCACAGTGCCCTTTTATGACTCGAACTGACCTTGTTGAATTTTTTAAACCACCACCGATGACAAGTTCTTGTCCATCAGGCAGATTATCAACACCCATTTGGCACCAGGTTTCTGCCAGGAATGCATTTAGGTTAACTTTGTTGTTTTGGTTGCTTATGTACTTGGACCACTGCTTTGGGACTGGTGTGTCTGGACCTTGAATGTTGACCTGTAAGCCTGCAGATGCACCACGTTTCCTTCGCTCCCCAGCCTTGATTGACAGATCAAGGTCGATGTCAAAGACAACATCAACACGCCGACATCCATTTTTACCAAGCGGTGCAATAAGCTGGTTGTAATATTTGGAAGCCATTTCACCGAAGGTCACTACCCCACCAAACTTTGTTACCTGTATCACTGCCATTGCATCAAAGAGGTGTGCTGAACACTTCCCACTGGCTATTGGTGGCGGATTTGGTTGAACTTGAATCCTTTTCTCCAACTCCGTAAGGAGTACGCCTTTGTTTGTCTTCCTTAGACTGCCATCAGGATGTGCAAGGGAGTATGGTACTGTTGCAAGTTCATAACTTAGTACATCTTTCAAGTCAATATCTCGAGCTCTTGCTGCAATCACAAGTCGACCAAAAAGGTCACGGTCAGCACCAAAAGTTAGTACCTTTTTGTCAGCTGTTTTCACTGTTTTCTTCTTTGCTAGAGAGGCAAATGTTTTGATCTTCAGGTTTGGTATAGCATTAAAAAAATTCACGTTATTGGTATTTAGTCTCTGTTCAACAAAGTCCATCATCTGAGTAGTGCCGGCGTCGTAGGAATTCAGTAGGCATGCGGCAGTATCTGGCGGCATCACAACTCCAGTTGCAATGTTGACAAGTGGTGAGACACAATGCTCGTCCTCATCCAGGGAAAAGGGATCTGTCATCATCCCTGATGTTATGATCCTTATCAGTTTCTGAATATCTGCTTCATCTCTCTCAACCCTCTTTGATGCTCCTTCTCTGTGAGTACCACGATCTGAGTCATGTAGGCCCACACATCTCTTTCATTGCTGTTGCTATTGCTGCTCGTTCATGCCATGTCAGAAACCATCGTTCCAGTGCTCCTGGTCTCTTACTAATGCCTACGATGCCACCACTTGTCTTGCTGTCGAGGTTGATGGATTGTTCTAGCGCCATGTCTGTCCATACCTGAGCAAATGGTTTGGTTGACCGACTTATGGCGTGGTTCCCAGACATGAACTCATGGTGTACATCAGGATGGGTCTTTGCTAACTGGTTCATATCGGCCAAGTAAACTGGAAGCCACCTGGAGTAGTTGGGACGATCCATTGAGAAGAAGTGAGGGGTCATTGCAGCAGTGGTTGATAGGTGGAGAAACCAGTCTCCTGTCCTTTCTGCCTTGATGAACTCGAGAAGTAGTTGTACCATGACCACATAGTCATTCCAGTAGGTGAATAGCTGAGACTTGCATTTTGCATCATTTTGAAATCTGGTGAGCTCTGCCTGGAGTGTCGCAAGTGCATCACACATTTTCAACATGGCGTCCTGGACATCTCTTGCATTTTCTAGAGCCAGCTGGCAATGAGTGGCTTCCTCAATAAGTGCAGAGCCTTACCAGGATTCCATGCACTAACGGGCTGCGATTCTAACAGTGGCCTCTCAGGGCTGGGAAAGAAGAGGGGTCTGAACATTCTCCTCAAAAGTAAAGAATATCAGTGCAGTCTTGGACAGCTTGGAGAAGAACTGCAACTCTCTACTAGCACATCGGAAGCATGTGAGGGTTTTGTTTGTTCTGTCTACACCACAGCAGAAAAGGCAGGGAGAAAAATAAATGATGTCAGATACTGGTTGTTCTGCCAAAAGGGACAGAAAAATGAAAGCTTACCCCCAACTAGTGATAGTTTGCTGCAGCACATGAACAGAGCCAATTATCAGTCCCGTGTGTGGAAGAAAGCTTTGGAATCAACACAAAACTTACCACCACCTTCTGGACATGGTTGGATAGTTGAGGATAATACACTCCAACCCGTGCTAATGACGAAAGATCCAGCACCCAGAGGCCTCATCGAGCTAACAGTCTGCCACTGCCGGAAGTCTGCATGCCGACGAGCAAACTGTGCATGCCGGGCAAACAATATGCCATGCATAGAGTCATGTTCATGCATGGCCCAAGAAGTGTGTGAAAATCAAAGAACTGTCGCTGATGAGACCACAGATGAAGAAGATATTGAATAACTCTGTTAATACCAGTGTTAATAACTGTGTTGAAAAATTTTGTGTGCGGAGTGACTATGGATTGTTGATATTAACGTTCTTCCTGCGGTAATAATAATTGATGTATGTTGCTCATTCTTTCACAAGATATAATAGAATAATAGGGGCAGTTTTTGGTGGCATAAGAAACAATTTATGTTTTATGTGAAAGGAAGGAGAAGTAGTCACAATATGATACAAAAATGGAAAACTAGCATTTTCTTCCACTCTTCTTGCATTTCACGTAATACCCTCATCAGAAGTGAGGTAGAAGCCAAACTTCATATACATGTACTGATAGAGTATTTCATTGCGAACCATTTGATATATAACACATGTATTTTTCGTCCAAAATAACTCTGATTCCTGTTAATAAAATGAAGTGATTACGCAAAAATTATTTTTCTCATTTTTTTTTGGAAATCGGTCTATATTTTTTAAGTGATACCACAATTTAAAACCACAAACTACCTAGGGGTGTTCCAGAGGGTCTACCCAACGATCCTATCAAGCCAAACCTTATCTGTAGGGGGTGTTGAACGATTCCTAAATTTCACGGACCCTGCTGCTGGACTATTGGGAGGAAACCCTCTCGTTGGTCAGGTTTGTGCCAGACATGCAGTGTGTGTGTCTTGCTGTCATAACTGCCCTCCTGTTGTCCTGATATGGAAATCATTGTGAGAGACACAGCTACAAGGACTGGAGCAACCCTTCGCCTCAGGCCCAGACATCCAAGCTGATGAGGGGAGCTGTACGTCGCCCTTATGACCAAAATTATTGGATTTGATCTCCCCCTCAGGGCTCTAGCTGTTATAACAGACTCACAGTGGATACTTCAGTCTCATTGGCTGGACGTGTTACAAAATTTTAGATGAACAGAAGGTAGCTTTTGGGTGTGCCTTACCTGCATTGGTAAAACTCTAGAATCACACCCAACCCACTCTAATGACTAACACTATTTTTTTTAATTGTATTTGCTAAGCATCACTCTGATAACTCTTCATTATTATTACTCATTTCTGAAATTTTAAAATGCTGGGAAATATTACTATTTCAGCGGTGATAGGTTACTATTTGGTCATGTGATAGTCTTTAGCGAGAAACTCCTCTAGGTTGGGCTATAAATCTATCTTTATTTAATATCCTAATGTATAAGGTTGCACAGCCTTCATTTCTATGGGTACCAATGTCACTATAATGTACTGAAGACATTTTCCTATAATATTTTCTAAACCTATTTTGATCCTCAAGCAAAATGAAACATGTTTATATGTCCTTAGAATTTTACTGCATTATCTTTTAATCAACAATAAGTATTTCAATTGAATTAAATTCAATGTTATTGTGTTGGAAGTGGCCTCAAGTACACACAGAGGACGTGTGGTCACCCATCTTGTCCGCCTTCATGCAGCTCAGCCACCTTGTCTTAGTGTATTGGAAGTGGCCTCAAGTACACACAGAGGACGTGTGGTCACCCATCTTGTCCACCTTGTCTTAGTGTGTTGGAAGTGGCCTCAAGTACACACAGAGGACGTGTGGTCACCCATCTTGTCCACCTTGTCTTAGTGTGTTGGAAGTGGCCTCAAGTACACACAGAGGACGTGTGGTCACCCATCTTGTCCACCTTGTCTTAGTGTGTTGGAAGTGGCCTCAAGTACACACAGAGGACGTGTGGTCACCCATCTTGTCCACCTTGTCTTAGTGTGTTGGAAGTGGCCTCAAGTACACACAGAGGACGTGTGGTCACCCATCTTGTCCACCTTGTCTTAGTGTGTTGGAAGTGGCCTCAAGTACACACAGAGGACGTGTGGTCACCCATCTTGTCCGCCTTCATGCAGCTCAGCCACCTTGTCTTAGTGTGTTGGCCAAGAATATCAAAGAATGAACCCAGAGCCTCCTCCTCTCCTGCCTCCCTCACTCTCTTGCCTTGTGTTTTATTATTATTCTGTCTTGTCATTCTCTCTTTGGTTTCTTTCTTGCCTATTTATTTTTGCACCCTTCCTCTGTTCCTTTTATTATTACCACAGAACCTCCACAGCTCACCTCTCCCTGCACTTACAGCACACCTTGGCCTGCACCTCGTCCCTCCCTGCAGGTGCATGGTGCCCAATGGGGCGCTGCACCTCACCTGGGTCAACGCCCGGAGCAGACTGACGAGGGCATCCACCAGTGCCTCCCTGGGTGTGGGCACCTTCATCTCCACCCGTGCCAGGCTCAGCATTGTTGGTGAGTGCCACGGCTGTCATCCCTCGCAGTGCCTCTTGACGGCAGTAGTCAGGCAGTCTTGTGTAGGATTTGGTAAGACTGTCTTTGGCTCAGTGACTGTTTCTGAGGATGCACATGTTGGTTCATACTCTGTAGAGCAAGGAGAGAAAACCACCTCCTTCCACCTTGTCCTGATTCCTGGGAAGGTCTGCAGCTGTGACATGAACACACTAACAAAATATTACCTACCTACTGGGGTGATTTGGTGTGTGTGTGTGTGTGTGTGTGTAATTCACCTCTTGGTCTGCTGCGCATTTCTCTCGAGACAGCCAGCCGTTCCCCTGCGGAAGAGCACAGAGCTCGTAGTACTGATCTTTGGGCAGGACTGAGACAACTCACACACAACACACCACCACAGCGAGGTCACAACTCCTTGCCTGATGTCGCGTACCTACTCACTGCTAGGTGAACAGGGGCTACACGTGAAAGAAGATAAACCCAACTTATCTTCACCCGGCCAGGGAATCGAGCCCCGGTCCTTCTGGTTGTGAGCCAGACGCTCTATCCACTAAGCTACCGGGCCGTGTGTGTGTGTGTGTGTGTGTGTGTGTGTGTGTAATTCACCATGGTCTCATCACACAATAGACTCAAGATTGTCCGTCACTACCTTCCCCGAGAGGGCATGAAGCTCATGAATGATGGAGCTCCGCATTTTTTTTTTTTTACGTTGTTGCCTATTGCGCCGGTAGGCATCTTCCCGGTGGGGCCTGATGGTCGGCCCAAGGCTTCTTCCAGGTGGGGCCTGATGGTCGGCCCAGCCCGTTCTGGCGCAGGCGAGTGTTTATAGTGGCGCCATCTTGCATTGGCTCATGCTGCCCCCCGGAACTCGTAATTGATTCGCTTGGACGGCTTCCTCTAGAGTCCGGGTTGATGGGTGGTCTTCAGGACAGCATGTGGGTAGTTTTAAGCCACTCGGCGCGTCGGCGGTGACCGAAAAATCCGAGTGGTAGCGTGAGGATTCGAACCCGCGTCGTCCATCACGCGGCGAATGTGGGTCCAGTACGCTATCACTTCGGCCACCGCCTACCCAGTTTAGACCCCCCCCCCCGGAGGGAGGAAGGGCACAGCCCCTGTTAATACCTGATACCCATTCAGTGGTGGGTGTAGAGGTGACTCAGGTTAGAGGAGGCTGCCCACGGTCCCCACTCTGGCCAGGACTTGGCCCTGGAGAGAGCCCTGGAGCTGGTCAGCCAGTCTGTGGGCAGTGCTGAGCCTTACTCCCCCAGCCTCGTGGCTCAAGAGGCAGGAAATGGAGAATTCTGGACTAGTTTCATATACATTAAAAAGTGGTTATGTTTCTAAGTATCTCTGTAGTATCTTGTACAGGGAAGGTGTCCTTAGTTTTCAAGGCATTACAATAAAACAAAACCTCAGCTGTTTGCCTTGCAAGGAAGAATGGTTTTGCTGCATGTGATGAACTTGTAAATATTCCCATGAGGAATGTATGGCATGACAAATAGCATTGAATAATTCCCTGCCAAGACTCATGCTTGGCTTCTCTCCTCACAGGAAGAGGATGGTAAAGACACCTTGTGCATGTTAATACTCTCTCATACTTGTGCCAAGGCCTAACACTGTGTGGCCAACACTCTCAGCAGGGGCTTTGTCTTGTGATGTATGTTGTTCATTTTGTATCTTGTTCTTTGTAGCTGTGTGAACTGCCTTAAAGTGAGTATTTATGCTCATTTTCATGACAAGAAAGTGTTTGTTATGTTGCTGGCTGCCACAGGCTCTATACAATCATGAGATGTTCATCATTCCACAGGAATATTTTATTGGCTTTACATTTTTTACATTATAGTTTGCTGGAATGTTCTCTTCCCTGCCTGGTGCTCAGCCTTCATCATTTCACAGGCTGACTGATTGAGGGAAGGAAGTGGGTACTGAATTTGATACTGTTTGCTGATGACACAGTGCTTATTGCAGAAAATGAAAGTGACCTACAAAATTTGGTCAGTGTTTTTGATAATGTCTGTAACAGGAGAAAGCTGAAAGTAAATGTCAACAAAAGTAAAGTGATGGTTTGTGAGAAGTGAGGCTGTAGATTTTGTATGTCCATATAGAGTGGGAATTGAATGTTTTATTTATTTATTTATTTATTTTTTACAACAAAGGAAACAGCTCAAGGGCACAAAAAAAGGAAACAATAATAAAAAAAAGCCCGCTCCTCGCTGCTCCTAAAAAAAAGAATCAAAAGAGGTGGCCGAAAGAGAGGTCAATTTCGGGAGGAGAGGTGTCCTGATACCCTCCTCTTGAAAGAGTTCAACTCGTAGGCAGGAGGAAATACAGATGAAGGAAGATTGTTCCAGAGTTTACCAGCGTGAGGGATGAAAGAGTGAAGATGCTGGTTAACTCTTGCATAAGGGGTTTGGACAGTATAAGGTAGGGTTGCACCGATAAGCAATTTGGCCGATTACCGATTACCGATTAATCAGTAACCAATAATCGGCCGATACCGATTAATCGGCCGATTATTTATAAGTTGTTAATGTGATTAATCTTCACTAATTACTGGACACTGATACCACAAAGTTAAAGACATACCGTAACCCTCATGTTTACAACTTTGTTTACTGCCCAACTGTCATCTCCTGTATGGAGAACAAATACGTCTAATAATTTGTTACTTATAATTTAGCCTTGCTCTGTGGAAACATCCTGATTTTAATATGTTAGAATTTGCCAGTTTTCTCGTTCTTGTGGTGATCCTAGATGCTACTAGAAATGGTAGTGTACAGAAAGTTTATCAATCTCTTAAGTCTTCTACTAATTTACTGTCTTATGCACGGCAGGCATGGTGAAGGATGTTACCCAATTAATGTTTTTACATTACAATTTAAGAGTGTTTAACGTCAAGTGCTGAGTAAAATCACTTGTCTAGTTCCATACTTTTCATGATATATTACAATAACTTACTTCCATATGCACGGCAGGCTTGGTGAAGGACATTACTCAGTTACTGTACTAAGCAAGTTGAAATAGGCATATAATTTTTCTTGGTTGTAATATAAAGTAATATGTTGATTTTTTTTTCTAGTTTCAAAGTTGAAGCAAATACCAGTGCTTCAGTTCATATCATAATTTTATATATCAATTTGAATTACATAATATACATTTGCATAGGGACTTGTTGGAAATAAATGCTGTGGAAAGGTATTAGAGTTTTGGTAACATCACCATCCTTACATTAACATTATTAATATTGTGTTATGTACAATGTATTATAAAAGAGAGAAAAAATAATAATCGGCCCCGATTAATCGGTCAAAAGACCGATTACCGATTAATCGGCAAAGTGGCCGATTAGGCCGATTACCGATTACTTACCGATTAATCGGTGCAACCCTAGTATAAGGATGAGCATGAGTAGAAACTCATGTGCAGCAGGGCCGCGGGAGGGGGGGAGGCATGCAGTTAGCAAGTTCAGAAGAGCAGTCAGCGTGAAAATATCGATAGAAGATAGAAAGAGAGGCAACATTGTGACGGAATTTAACCTGTGGGCTTCGGCTATGGGAAAGCCAAGAAGTGGCTGAGAAACGGCACCATTACACTGCATTTTGAGACTAAGAAAAGAGCATGGAACATACATCAGAGTACTCCTCTCATAACCATGAAGCCGTTAAAAATATTTATTTATACTCAAACTCCATTCTTGTTGGGTGGTGTTTGTTACAAAATAAACAGTCTCGTGACACGTGGCATCTAGCCGAGAGTCGCTTGTTGTCTACTTTAGATAATTTGACAAGTGATTACTCTATGGATAGCTAATTCAGTCTGCCATGACCTTACAGCACCACCTATGACAAATAAGCCCACCTCAAGATCAATCACCCACCACAATGACCCAGGGAATGCATGGTGGGTTGCTCTATGCCGCCACCGCCTACAATTAGCTCGAATTAGGTGTTTTGAGCCGAGCCCCATACGGGGTCCACCATTTCAGCGGACCGACTCGCAAGAGCCCAAAAATGGGTCCACCGACGCTGCTGGGTTAAGAGGTAGAAGACTATCAGTAGGAGGAGGATAGCTGATGAGACGAAGAGCCTTAGACTCCACTCTGTCCAGAAGAGCTGTGTGAGTGGAGCCCCCCCACACGTGAGATGCATACTCCATACGAGGGCGGACAAGGCCCCTGTATATGGATAGCAACTGCGCGGGGGAGAAGAACTGGCGGGGACGATACAGAACGCCCAGCCTCGAGGAAGCTGATTTAGCGAGAGAGGAGATGTGAAGTTTCCAGTTGAGATTTTGAGTTAAGGATAGACCGAGGATGTTTGGTGTTGAAGACGGTGACAGCTGAGTGTTGTCGAAGAATAGGGGATAGGTGTTTGGAAGATTGTGTCGAGTTGATAGGTGGAGAAATTGAGTTTTTGAGGCATTGACGGACACAAGGTTCCTTCTGCCTCAATCGGAAATGATAGCAAGGTCTGAGGTTAATTATTCTGCAGCCTCCAGTCTGGAGTCGTGTACTTCCTGTTGTGATGGTCTTCTATTGAAAGAAGTTGAATAATGCAGAGTGGAGTCGTCAGCGTATGAGTGGACAGGACAGTTTGTTATGGAAAGAAGATCATTGATGAACAACAGGAAGAGAGTGGGTGATAGGACAGAGCCCTGTGGAACGCCACTGTTGATAGGTTTAAGGGAAGAGCAGTGACCGTCTACCACGGCTGAGATAGAACGGCCGGAAAGGAAACTGAAGATAAAGGAACAGAGAGAGGGATGGAATCCGAAAGCGGGCAGTTTAGAAAGCAAATACTGGTGCCAGACTCTATCGAAGGCTTTCAATATGTCAAGCGCAACTGAGAAAGTTTCACCGAAACGGCTAGGAGAGGATGACCAAGAGTCAGTTGAGAGAGCAAGAAGATCGCCAGTAGAACGCCCCTTGCAGAATCCATACTGGCGATCAGATAGAAGGTTAGAAGTGGAAAGGTGCTTTTGAATCTTCCGGTTAAGGATTAATTCAAAAGATTTTGATATACATGAAAGTAAAGCTATAGGACGGTAGTTTGAGGGATTGGAACGGTCACCCTTCTTAGGCACAAGCTGTACAAAGGCATACTTCCAGCAGTAAGGAAAGGTAGATGTTGAGAGGCAAAGACGAAAGAGTTTGACCAGGCAGGGTGTCAGCATGGAAGCACAGTTTTTAAGGACAATAGGAGGCACTCCATCAGGTCCATAAGCCTTATGAGAGTTGAAGCCAGAGAGGGCATAGAAAACATCACTTGGAAGAATCTTAATAACAGGCATAAAGGAGTCAGAGGGGGGATGAGTAGGAGGAACATGCCCAGAATCATCCAGGGTGGAGTTCTTACAGAAAGTTTGAGCAAAGATGTGAAGAAAAAAAATGCAAAATAATTTTGAATGGTGAAGAAATGGAGGAAGTCAATGAGTTTAAGTACCTTGGATCAGTTGTGTGTAAGCATGGAGGGAGAGATAAGAGAAAGGGCATTGCAAGGAAGAAGGGTGGTAGGGTCTTTGGGACGAATCATGAATGGCAGAAGTGTGAGCATGGAGGTAAAGAGGGATTTGAGAAATACAATAATAGTACCAACCCTCACATATGAAACGTGGGCCTGGAATGAAAGTCTAGAGTGCAGGCAGTGGAAATGAGTTATTTGAGGAGTGCTTGTGGTGTGAGTAGAATGGATGGAATGAGTAATGAAAGTGTGTTTTGGAATGTGTCACAGGGGTGAAGGGAAGAAGTGTGGAGTGGTGGAAGAAGTGAAGCGACAGACCTTAAAGTGGTTTGGCCACATGGAGTGAATGGAGGAGAGTAAGATGACCAGAAGGGTGTATGTGAGTGAGATAGAGGGAGGGAATGCTAGAGGACGACCTCCAGTGAAATGGAGGGATAGGGTGCAAGAGTACGTTGGGGAGAGGGGGGAAAGATCTTTGAGAAACTTTGAGCAGGCAAGGAGGGAGTGTCTGGATAGAGAAAGTTGGAAGCTCTTCTGCCGTGGCCATCCCCTGGTGGGAGCTCCTAGGAGCAGGTGTCCATGAAATGATGATGATGATGACTGATCTTCCTGTTATTTATGTCATGTAAATTGTTGTGGTCACCTGGAACATAAAACTGTTGCTGCTCTTCATTATGTAAATGCCTAGATAGTCTACAAATGTATACTTTTTACATTGCATTTCATCATTGTGAGTTATCCGTTTCCCTTCTGAGGCAGTCACCAAAGGCCATACAAACACTGTAATGAAGGTTTGGGCAGAAGCATTGGACTGCCCCAGCCTGCCTCCTGTCTTGCAGGAGTTTCATTTGTCTTCATCACTTGTGCCGGGCCACCTACAGCACAGTGGGCTGGGGCAGACAGGTTTTGTTCAGTCCACACCTCAGCAGTAATGTTCTTGTGTGTGTGTATATCTAGATATATATATATATATATATATATATATATATATATATATATATATATATATATATATATATATATATATATATATATATATATATTGCCTGAAAAGCTTATGCTTATATAAAGGCTGGCCTCTAACAATACATCCATCAACATATGTAACTGCACCTACTAGGCTATTAATAAATGTTTCAAAAAAAATGTTTATATATATATATATATATATATATATATATATATATATATATATATATATATATATATATATATATATATATATATATATATACAAATATCATATGAAGCATGACTAAATGCATCTTTTATGAAATAGCATATACATATTTATTCTTTTTTCTTCATATGAAGTTTCTGTTTCGTCTTGGACATTAAAAGTGGCAACAGACAGTATTAAAAAATATTACGTAGTTTTCATATTTCTTTATGAGTGTGAGTGTTTCAGTTTGGTGTCAGTGTTGGGCAATGCTCTCTGTGTGCATCCCCACACACACAGCCTCGCTCTCTCCCCCACCACTGCCAGAGTTTGATGAGCAGCCTCAGGACGTGACGGTCATGGAGGGGGAGCGCACTGGGTTCCCGTGTGCCCTGGACACCATGCCGGCGCCCTCCATCAAGGGGTTCAGGAACAGTCACCCGCTGGAGCCAGACTCACGAATGACACGCCTTCCATCTGGTGGGTATCTTCAGGGAGAGGGAAGGGCTGAGAGGAAAGGTTCAGGCAGACTCTTCTGCCCTGACCCATGGAAAATAGCTTTAAGGAAGAAATTGACGATTAACTTAGGGCATTTTCAATCATTCATTAGTGTTCATCATAGTGTGAGTCATGCTGTGTGACCTGAGCTTAAATCACATACTTAAGATACTTGTAGCTCCAGCATTGAAGTTGCTTGCCTCTCCAGGTGCCTTAGAAATAGAGAATGTAGCCATGCCGGGGAGTACTGCTGCCAAGCCAACAAGAGCAAGGTGTCCCAGCAAGCCACACTCACAGTCAAGGAAGCCTACGCCCTGCGGGACCCCCAGCGGCCCGTGCTCACTGCTCAGCCAAAGTCCACGATAGGCAAGGTGGGGGACAAGATCACCATGGACTGTGCGGCCAACGGCTACCCGGAGCCAGCCATGGTGTGGCTCAAGGATGGCGCCACCATCCACATGGTGTAAGGACCTGCAAAGCGTTCTGTTGATGATGAAAGGGAATTTGGGAGATGACTGAGAGGGCCATTTTGATGTGTCTTGAGAGCTTGGATAACAGTGACTGAGGGAGAGGTTTCAGAATCAAATAAATATATACCCATTCCTTTTATTTTTAGTTTGTGTGTGTGTGTGTTGCAGCTATTGCTGTATATAAGGTAAGTGTTGCAGCAGGCTTATTGTAATGGACTGCTTTTGTTGGTATTTTTTTTCCCTTGAGCTGCTTCCTCTACTGTGAAAAAAAAGTGACAAACAGCAATTAGATACAAAACTCACTTGCTTACCGTACCTTTTTGTCTTTTCTCAGGGACCTGGACACACTGTTCTGCGGCACCACCAGCAGCAGCCTGCACATCCATGGCCTGCAGGAGGAGGACGAGGGGACGTACATATGCTGGGCGGAGAACAGGGAGGATTCGCTCGACGCTGTGGCCCACATACAGGTCCAAGGTGAGACAAAACTATGACATATATATTTTTTTACAGTAATGAAAGAGTCCAAAGGCAAAACAACGAAAACAATAAAGCACTGCTCCTATAAAGAAAAACATGAGAGGTCAATATCAGGTGTAGAGGTCATAGGCAGGAGGAAATACAGACACATGATGGCTGTTCCAGAGTTTACCAGTGAAAGGGATGAAAGAATGAAGATGCTGGTTAACTCTTGTGCTGTGTGTGGATAAAGTTTGGCATGGTAAAAATCTTAGTGTTTGTGAATTATCATATGTTTGTCTCCATTACTAGTATTGAAAATGGTATAAGAAAGACTATTCATATCCTTGTGGTTTGAGTATGTAAAGTTTGGCATTGTGAAAGGTTAGCATTTGTCAGTTATCTTTAAGTTAGGTTAGATGTTTGTCTCAGTACTAAGGTGTTTTCAGTGATATAACAAAGACTATGCATATTTTTTGTGTGTGATTTGTGTGGATAAATTTTGCCATAGTGAAAAATCTCAAGTGTTTGTCAGTTATCATTAAGTTCCTCTCAGTTACTAGGGCGGTGAAAATGTTGAAAATGGAGGAACAAAGACTAGGAATATTTTTGTGGTTTGAGTATAAAGTTTGGCATAGTAAAAATCTTAGTGTTCTTCAGTCATCATGTTTCTCTCAGTTGCTAAAACTTGAAAATTGTGTGACAGTTGCTCCGAGGTTTCTGAGGCAGCCGGCCAACGCTCTCGCCTATGAGAAGGAGAACGTGGAGCTGGAGTGCAGCGTGTACGGCCAGCCAGAGCCCTCGCTCCACTGGCTCAAGAACGGCGAGCTGCTGGTGGAGACAGACTTTTGTGATGGTGTGGACATTTATCACTTACAGGTTAAAAAGGACAGAGATATGTAGATTCATAAGATAGATAGATTGATGGATACATACATACATACATACATACATACATACATACATACATACATACATACATACATAAGGGGAAAGGAATGTAAGGTTCTTAACCTGGGGGGTGCACCCCTCTTGGGGGGACACGAGGCCTAGGGGAAAACTAGGAATTTCTCTCATTATATTTGTTATTCTCTTAACAAGAGCGTGGGCTAATATTGAGAAGTTTATGAACAAATGCAGACGTATCGCCATTACTTTAGTTGCCTATAGGCTACTTAAGGCCTGCCATTTTCTTTAACATCTGGG